>NC_036251.1:15314198-15364462 GCF_002742605.1 Olea europaea var. sylvestris
GGGGTGGGGGGGGGGGGGGGGGGGCAAATGTAAACAAACACATAGGCAAAGTGTAAAATACTCTCTACACTCAAGGTGCATTCTGATAACTTTCCTTCGGAAAAATAAACCCATTTCCTTATTAATAATTAAAACTTTTAAATAACGTAATTTAACTATACGCACTAAGCAATAGAAAGCTTTAGCATATCTCTACCACTATAAGCTAATTAAAAAACTAGCTTAAACAAAATTTTTAAATATTACCTTTTTATTGTGTATATATTTAGTCTGGATCTATTTAGTATCGTTACGTAGAATCACATAAATTAAATGATGAATTATTTAATTTCTAGAACCTATCATAAACTTCTTTATCAATTACCAATGTTTCATGTCATTGTTGTTTAGCAATTCTTAGGAGATTGTTAATTATAGGTAAAGCAAATTAAAAATTTAATTTCGTTTAAAGAGAAATTAAGTTATACATTGAGTTCTTGTTAAGGCAAACAGAAAAAGGGGGATTGGGCGAAATTTAAAGGAAATTACAGTAACTCATTAAACTCATTATTTTCTATTATTACGCTGCCCGAATTCCACTACAGATTTATGATACTATTGTTGGGTCGTGTGACTCTTAGTATATTTTGTATGATAAAATAAGAATTTATAACATATAAAGTATGGTTTTATTTATTTATTATATTTATTTATCATTGAACATGTGAATTAAAGTGTCTATGATCACTTGTAATAATGTAAGTTGGGTAAGTGTGTTAAAAAATACAGTGTGATACAACTTATATTTTGATTATAAATAATTTGTTCATAACTAATGTATAAGAGTTGGTACTTTGTACAGTAAGCTTATAGTGTTGACCGATTTGCTATTGGAGTTTATGACTTGTTCTTATCGTAGAGGTGATACTAGTACACTTAGAGCGTATTGAAAGGACTACGTGTCAAGTTTAATTTTATAGCATGCCCTGTGGAGAATTAAATTACACTTGATCGCCATGTATGTCATCTAAAATTCTTGACAGGATTATGCATGTATTTTCTTAATTTTAATGGCTCTTTAATTTATCAATGGGTGAGATCAATTTGATTGGTCAAATATCTTGATGAATGACAGCTTGAGAATGAGCAAAGTAGAAAACATGAATTCGTATTGAAAATCGTTGTCATGAAAATGGGTAGATTGACTATTTAAATATTTTCTTTTGAACGGTTAAAATCTGAGTTTAATGTTTAACACAGCTAAATTTCGACATCTGTTTTTAGATCACATGACAGTTGAAGATACTTAAGTTAGCGAGAATAATAAGAAATGCAAAATGGTCATTTATGGTTGTACCTAATTATTAAGTCTCGGACGGTGGTAAAATATATATACGGCAGGTCAAAAAAATTTATCGCAGATTTATTGGCTTTTGTGATTTTATATATTCTAAGAGTTCAGTATTTTGTTTTTAGTGAAAAAAGCAAAAAAACTAATAATTAAATTAGTCGGTCTAGGATCCATTAGACAAGATTTTTTTGGGATCTTAGATAATAAATGTCTAATTAGGTCCTTGTAGTAGCTCTATAAAATAGTGATACTTAATTACGGTAATTATAATAGTTTTGGACTTAAATGTAATTACAATAAAATTTTGTACTTAGCCCTTGTTTGAACCACATTCTTTTCATAAAATGCATTTCTAAATAACGTATTGATGGGAAATGTATGGTTAAAAAATTTAAAAAAAATGAATTTACATGTAATATTATTTTATTAAAAAATGTGTGGTTTAGTGGTTGAAATAATTTCAAAATACTATTTAAGAATTAACTTTTTCCAAATAATGGATTCTAACAGGGCCTTAGTTGTAATTGCTGTAAAAATTGTAAACTTAATTATAATTGAAATTGAAATTCTAGGACTACAAATGTAATTAAATGTAAGCTAATTGGACGTGAAATTTAATTAAAACTCCTATTTGAATTTTAATCAAGACTCTTGGAATTACTATTGTACAAGGATTTGAACTATTCTATCTTCATAATTAGAGAACAGGTAGATCCTAGAACTCCTACCACAATCATAATACAATAATTTGTTCATATTTTGAGAGTGAAGAAATAATTATTTTCTCATCTTATTTGGTTGTCATGTTCAGGAATTAGTTTCTCGATTTAATTAAAAGAAAATGCTCATGCAACAACGTAGTCTTGACTTTGAAAAATACCATAGAAAAATTGGAGGTTTGAAGTATCAAGTTCTTGTAATTAAAAAGTTGGAACCTCATGATCCAAAAGTCTAGAAATTCGTGATCCGAAATTTATTCAAGAATTGACCATCAAATTTACGTAAAAATTCGAATATTATATTCTTGACATAACATACATATAAACATCTAGAAAATTTTATATATTGAATTAAAAAAAAATTAATTTCTTGATAATTCTACTTCGACATTCCAACAACTATGAACTAACTGAACTAGAATTAATAATTGGGTTGAAACTTCTATTTTAGTAGAACCAATGAAAAAAGATGATTTTTTTACTTGGAAGTTTTCAAGTCTATTTAATAATTTAGTCTCTCCTTTCCTACTTTCACATGGTCTCATGGTTTTTAAATTGTTTGATCAGTATTTTGAAACATTAATGAAAATCCGTCTGTCAAAATCATTTGAACATTTTGACATCTAGTTAGTTAATCTGAAAATTTTTCCATCACATTAGAAAAATTAATTTGAAACCCGAAAAATCTTAAAATTATTATATTCGACTATATTTTCATGATCTTATAATCCTTAGAAATTCTATGGGGATTGGACTTGGCTGATCGAATTGCATCATGAAACAATCATTAAAAAAATTTATTTAGAAATTTATATCTTCTTTGTAACACAAACTAATTCAATAATTTGATTACAATAGAGTAATGCTATTTAATAATCCTGGTGTTTACACCAATCTAAGTGATGGTATTGATGACATTAAACTATTGGTTAAATTAAATGCAAGGAATGACGGATTGATATGCCCAAAAAAATTAAAAATTTAAAAAATTAAGCTGAGTTGTCAATAAGAGTTCAACACTCACATACGCATGAGGCTCGTGTGAATAAAGAATAACAAAAAACGTTCCCGAGTGTCACACTCTTTCTGACAGCATAGCATGGTTGAACAAAAGAACACTGTGAGATCATAGTGGAATTCTGTCTGCACTGTGATCCAAAAAGCATTTAATTAATGAATTTGGATTTACTAATATGTTTCTTGCAAAGAAAAAGAATTTGCCTATAAAAATAGAAGTCCAAACCCGTATCATACAACAGAATAGAAATTCCCAGCAAAAAGCCACCTGCAGCAAGCCAGTGGCGTTTATTGCAGCAAGCCAGTGGCGTTTATTAGAGGAATTATTCCGCTACTAATGGAAATCTGATATTGATGGGGGAGGTATCCAAGGAATTATTTCTTCTGCTATCCTTGAATATCTTGAAACTTAACTTCCGATGATTAACATTTAGATAGCTTTTCCTACAAATTTTATCCTTTCGAAAAAAAAATATATATATATAAATAAAATATTTGTAAAACATGTGAGTTCCATTGACTCTAAAAGTTTAATTTGTTAGGAAGAAGATTCATTCATTTATTTATATCTTTTCTTCAACGAGTCCATTAACGTTTAGGGCAAATGGATTTGTTTTTCTTTCAAGTCTTGACACAGATAATTTAAATGAGCAATTTGTAGCTAGCTTTCTACTCAGTATCTTACGAATACTACTTTATCTATGTTAGTTAGCAGACATGTATGTTTCTTTAAGTTTTCATTTTTAATTCGTTCAATCACGTTAACGTCAAATTCGTTATCTTATGAAAGTTTCTGATACAAGGACAATGTTAACTTTTGGGTGGTGGTCATATCCCAATTCAAAGTTCAAGTAGTTATATTTATTTAACATTTTTCTTTACACGAATCACTTGACCAGATTGCTACTATAATTATTTTGCCAACCATCTAACATTTATATTTATAGTCAAAGTTATCCACAGATAAAAACCGATAGATTGATATGCAAGATTTTCCTGGGCAACTATCGAAGCCGATGGAGGCATTTGAAGAATGGGGTTCCTAACATATACTTGCTATTAATTAGCATACGTGAAATGAAAGATAAAGATATTATGCCTCAAATTAATTAGAATTCAAATAAAAGTATATCCGATCCGATCCTACTTAGAGGTTACGTTCAATATGACAATCAATTGTAAAATATCTATAAATAAAGGGATAATTGCAGCAAAAGCTCCAAACCTTTGAAACACCGGCAGACTTTTCACAAACCTTTGATTTGTTGCAGTCATTACCCCTAACCTTTCCAAATATTGCGGTTAGGCCCTTTTGGACGGTTTCCATCCACAGTTCCGTCAGTTGACCAAAAATTTAACTTTTATTACATTTTTAATATTTTAAAAAGCGGGCGAAAGAGTAACTTTCTATTTATCACATTAAATACTTACATTTATTAAATTAAAAAATAAGACAAAACAAAACAATCATCTTCTACCCCCATCCCCACCCTTAGCCACCAACCATGGAACCCAACTTCCGACCACCATGACCTCCGGATTTTTGTGACACCACCATTTCCTCATCAACTACTAACATCCCCACACAAATAACATCTCCAAATCACAACAAAATCAAACCAATTTCAGTCCAAAATTGTCTCTCACCTACAATTTTCTTACAAAATTCGACCAAATCCATGGATGCCCATGTTCATTATACCTCAAAGTCACTCAAGCTCATCAAGACGTGTCCATACATGTTCCCATAACAACAAAGAAAATCGAAATTTACAATAGTTTTTCAAGACAACGAACTCGAGATCTGCAAACTCATTTTCCAGTGATGATGGTGATTCCCATGATCATGAACCACCTGTTCTGGAATCCTTAACGCACCTATTCCAACCACGGTCATCAGCAATTTGGGCGCTAAGTGGACGAGCAGATTAGGACAGTTCATATGCAAGGCAGCTCGATTTTGTGACCTTTCAATTGAGGGTCACTGCCCCAGTCATCAAATTTAACCTTAATACCTTCAATTCAGGTTGGTAATACACTAGTGATTGTGATGGGATTGATGGTGGTGGCCGATGGCAGATGGTTGGTTGAGGTGTAGTAGAGGTGGCGGAAGTCGAGTTGCTGAGGGTTGGGTTGGGGTGGGGGTGGAATTAGAAGAGGATTGTTTTGTTTTATCTTATTTTTTATTTTTTGAATTTAACAAATTATTGAATGTGAGAAATAGAAAGTTTCTCTTTTGCCCCTTCATAAAATGTTAAAAATATGGTCAAAGTTAAATTTTTAATCAACTAATAGAGTTGTGGATGGAAACAATTCAAAAGGGCCTCACGTACAACTTTTGAAAAGGTTAAGGGTAGCAGCTGTAACAAATCAAAGATTTGGGAAAAATCTGCTAATGTTTCAAAGGTTTAAGGCTTTTGCTACAACTTTCCAATAAATAAATGGAGACCATCTATTTAGGGACGGCAATTCATCTCGTCGACTCGGGCCGCCCGTGGCTCGGCCCAGAAAAGCCTGAGCCCGCCCAACTAGAGGCTCAGTAGAACCGAGCCCCATTTTGGGAGGACGGGCTGAGCCCCAGCCGACTCATGAGCCTTAAAAAAAAAAAACCAAAAAGGCCCTGCTTGGAGGTAGCACAACGCTGCCTTTTATAAGGCAGCCAGCTAGATTGCCTTAAAAGGCATCATATTAATAAAAAAAAAACAAAAACAAAAGAGCAAACAAAAAAGCAAGCCAGGCCGAGAGGCAACCAGCTAGACTGCCTTAAAAGGTAGCATATTAATAAAATAAAATAACAAATGAGCAAAGAAAAAAGTGAGCCTGTCCGGCCCTACTCGAAAAGGGCAGAGCCGAAAGCTCGAGTCAAGCCTAATTTAAAGCTCGGCCTAGCTCGGACCTGGATAAATGTTCGTGTATTTTACCTTATTTGACTCGACTCATTGACATCCCTACATCTATCTAGCAATTTAGTCATATATTATTGTTTGACGGATAAATCGTACTAATCAAATTATATTTTCTTGAAGTCATGATCTGAAATTCTAGATAGTTTTCATCAAATTCACAACATATATGAGTGTCTGGTCTCATATAATTCTCCTTTCTATTGGCCAATATGATAATGTAGATAAAGTTTCAAGTATACTTATAAAATCTGGCCCGGATCGGTAGGTCTGGCATGATAATCAGTGACTCGGACCCTTGATCAGGTCGGGTAGAATATTTTCATAGAATTGCAAGTGACTCGGTCAAAACCAAGTTGACCCACCTAGTTGACTGAGTTAATAGGGCGATTTTCATATTAACTCGGTCGGTTGACTAGTTTGATCAGGATTTAAAAGTTTGTCCATAAATTTTTTGCTTTTAAAAGATTTGAACCTTAGACCTCTAAGTAAAATGAGTTTCATGTAACCACTAGAGATCAATTGTTTCTTGTTTTATGTTTGCAATAAATATGTATATTTAAATAATTTATAGTTTGTTAAAAATATTTTTTAAAAATTATAATAATTATTTTAATTTATGCCCCCTGTTTGATATCCATTTTTGGGATAAAATGCATTAATGGAATATTGATTTTTTGGAGAATGTGTGATTAGAAAGTAAGAAAATGTTTTTAAAATACGTGTATAATTATTTTATAAAAGAACGTGTGGTTGAAAATAAATTTTGAAAAAACGCATTCTTGAAAAAATGGGAATCAAACAAGGGCATAAATATATAAATAATTAATGATAGATAATTTAATTTTTCTTTATTTTATCCAAAAGCAAACTTTATTCTTTAAAAAATAGTTTATAATTATTAAGCATTGACCCATCAGTGTAAGATCATAGTATGAGGGCGGTTGGGCAAGTCGGCCCCCATCGTCTAGTGTTTTAGGACATCTCTCTTTCACACTAACCCACCAGTTCGACCAGTAACCCAAGGCTCAGTGCCTTGACCGGTTCAATGGCCGTGTAGGGTTTAATAACTATGATTTCAAGAACTACGTCTATACTAGCTTATAACAAGTCGGACATTAAGGTTGAGCTTGATGAGGCCATCCACATATAAGCGATGCCTAGCAGAACTAGAGGGCTCTCTGAAACTGTTTTCTTGATTAATATTAAATTGTTAAGTAGCATCGTGTATAAACATTGAACTTATTGATAAATTATTTTAAACTAATTATCACAAAAAATGATTGATTAGATTCCTAGAGAAGTTTACATAAACATTTTTAAGTTTCCATCAAGGAATGTCAATCCACTATGTATATATGAAGTTAATTGAAAATTAAAGCACGAGAGTTTATAGGCCCATTGAGTTTCTAACCTTGTATATGATGTTGGTTGAAACCTAAAATAATTAATAAAATGATGAACTAGTAAGTCTACCTTGCTAAATATAGTAAAGTTAACTATATATGGATAGCAATAGATCAAACGTCACATCATATAAGTTAATTTCGTATCCGGTAAAGTTGATTCAAAAGGTACGTGTGAACCAACACATTTGAAAGGAATTTGGAAATCCAATTTTCTTTGATGTCCCCATTGGTGAATTCCCCTCTATAAATTCTTCAATTACATGCGAGAATAATCAAACTTTCAGTAATCCTTCCTATGGCTTCCCAAACTTCTCCTCTTCTCTTCATAACTCTGACCAGCATTCTTCTGGTTAGCTGCATTGCAGCATCCAATGCTAATGAAAAGGTATGAAATTTGTTTTTAATCCGTGTTCAGATTTCTTCTCGTAATTATCAACATGCTGATGCAGGTATTCATTGTATACATGGGTGATCTTCCCAACGGTGATCTTTCTGTTTCATCAGTCCACAAGAACTTGCTACAATCAGTCCTTGGCAGGTAACATATACATATAAGTAAATGCTTAAGAACTAAAAACATGCAATTGAACTGCCTTAAGTTAATCTCCAAATTCTTTCTACGCTCAAAAAAGAAGAGAAGTTACAAAAATAATTAATAATGTAATTTGTACTGTTTATGTGTGATGGATTCAGCGAAAGGGCATCAAAATCTTGGCTCCGTAGCTACCATAAAAGCTTCAATGGCTTTGTTGCCAAGATGACTGAGGAAGAGAAAGAGAAAATTGCTAGTATGTCAAATATGAATCAATTAAATTGTTAATTGCAGCACACGTGAGTCCAAATACCCTTGCTTCTAATCTAATATACAAATGTTTAATATGTACTTAGGCATGGACACAGTAGTGTCTATATTCCCTAACACCAGAAAGCAGCTCCACACAACTAGATCGTGGGACTTCATGGGATTCCCTCAAGACGTTGAAAGAACAAAAATGGAGAGCGATGTTATTGTTGGAATATTAGACACCGGGATTTGGCCTGAATCAGAGAGTTTCAATGATGAAGGGTTTGGTCCTTCCCCAAGCAAATGGAAAGGCAGTTGCCAAGCCTCCTCAAATTTCACTTGCAACAAGTAAGCTGCCTTAATTATAATTTTCCACTACATATACGTACACAAAGCATGCACACATATGATTTGGTTGTCATACCAAATTCAATTTTGGCTATAGGATTAGCCCCTATCGAACCATTTCATCTAAAGCTCAAGTTGTAAGTGTGTCAACTTCTCTAACATAAAATGGTTGTTTTGCAGCAAAATAATTGGAGCAAAGTTTTACCATAGCGAAGAAAACATTACTTATCCAGATGTACCCTCACCTAGGGATTCTGAAGGGCATGGATCTCACACTGCATCCACAGCAGCTGGAGGCCTGGTAAAAGGGGTGAGCTTGCTGGGTCTTGGCGAGGGAACAGCTCGAGGAGGGGTGACTTCTGCACGTATTGCGGTGTATAAAATTTGTTGGTCCCATGGTTGTTCAGATGCTGACATTCTTGCAGCATTTGATGATGCAATTTCTGATGGAGTTGATATAATATCACTGTCAGTAGGAGGGACTATTCCGTTTGATTATTTTGATGACTCAATTGCCATTGGTGCATTCCATTCTATGAAAAACGGAATACTCACATCAAATTCTGCTGGCAATTTTGGACCTCATCCTGAAAGCATCGTAAATTTCTCACCCTGGTCCCTTTCGGTTGCTGCCAGTGTTATAGATAGGAAATTTATTACACGAGTTCTGTTGGGGAACGGTAAAACTTACGAGGTAATGATAAGATATTCCATCGCACTATATCAATGCGAAACTAAAAAATTTAATTTCAGAATTGTTTTATATTAATTTCAGTTGCTCATCTTTTATTTTTCAGGGGGTTTCTGTGAACACATTTAAGCTTCAAGACAAGATGTACTCGTTAGTCTATGGAGGAAATGTACCTGCACCGGGTGCTGATGACTCCGAGTCAAGGTAGATTATAAAGAAGATCTACAATTAAACAGTTAATGTCGCGTATTTTATTTCAACACTAATGATGCATAAATTGATGCAGGTATTGCTTACCTGGCTCATTAGATGCAAAACAAGTAAATGGAACCATTGTCCTATGTGATACACTAGGTGATGGAATACCACAAGTTCTCACGGTGCAACCGGAACTATAATGCGAGGTGATGAATTCATGGATTACGCTTCCTCCTATCCCTTACCAGCTTCATGCCTGGCATCTGTTGATGCTACCGAAGTTTTTAAGTATATCAACTCAACAAGGTAAAAAAAAAAAAAAAATTGTATCCATCTATTTATTTTTCACACAATTAATTAAGTACTAAGCGGACCTTCATAAAAAAGTATCTGATTATATATTGTTAATGATGCAGTAATGCAACTGCTACCATTTTTAAGAGTGTTGAAGGAGTAGAGAAACTGGCCCCCTTTGTGGTTTCCTTTTCATCCAGAGGACCAAATCCAATCACAAGAGATATCCTTAAGGTAAAGTCTAAAATATCAATTTCTATTTTTCAGTATGTAGATATATTAATGTTGTCTTTTCCTGGTTTCTTGTAGCCTGATCTGAGTGCACCTGGCGTGGACATTGTTGCTGCATGGTCAGAGCTAAGTACAGTTACTGGATGGAAAGGAGATACAAGAGTTGTACCATACAATATTATATCCGGAACATCCATGTCGTGTCCGCATGCCTCTGGGGCAGCTGCTTATGTTAAATCATTTAACCCAACTTGGTCTCCTGCTGCCATCAAGTCTGCTTTGATGACTACCGGTAATTATCTTTGTTTATACGAAAGTTTCAAGTGTGTTTTTCAGTCTAACTTGCTCAAGGACAACATGTTATAAATATTGAATTTAAAGTAGTAGATAATCATAAGAGAGACAATGATAATGAAGTCCTTTAAAAATAAAATATACTATAAAATTAGAAAGGTAACATACAATATAAACTCAAGACAATTAAATCAAATCTTTCCTTGCTTTTCAAAAAAGGTTCGCTCAAACATGCTGTAGTTAGTCTCTCCAATGAAAAAGACTCGATCAAGTGTAGAATTTCTACAAAAAATTTCTTTAGGATTTGAACACCAAGTTTGAGAATTAAGAGGGCATAAATATTCAACCATTTCTTCTCTTTTTTTGTTATTTTCCAGCTACTCCAATGAGTGCGAATACAAACATTGATGGTGAGTTTGCATATGGATCGGGTCATCTCAATCCAGCGAAGGCTAGAAAGCCTGGTTTGGTATACGATATGGGACCAAATGATTACATCAAATTCTTATGTGGGCAAGGTTACAGCATTAAGAAACTGAGACTTATTGTTGGAAGTAACTTCACTTGCACTCAACATGAAAACGGGACAGTTTGGGACCTAAACTATCCTTCCTTGGCGTTATCTACAAAGTCCGGTGGTTTTGTCACCCATGTCTTTCATCGAATAGTCACAAATGTCGGGTCGCCAATATCCACTTACACCGCAGTCATAGCGGCGCCAACTGGACTCAATATTAATGTGTTGCCATCCGTTCTTTCGTTCACATCTATTGATCAAAAGCAAACATTTGTTGTGACTGTTAATGCAACATTGACTTCAAGCAGGCTATCTGGTATTTTGGTGTGGAACGATGGAATGTTTAAAGTGAGGAGTCCCATTGTTGCCTATGTTGTCTAAAATTTCAAGAGAACTTTGTACTTTTTAAGTGTGTGTGATAAGTGTGTTTTGTGCACTTATCCGGTTACTTGCCAATCAACCATATTGCTTTCTGGTTAGATTTTTCTTGTGTGCAAAATTTAAAACCAGTGACAACCAAATTCGAACTAATGCTAACCAATGATAGAGACTAACTAGATATCGGGCCCAACATCAAGGCTACTAATATATGAAACCTATTATGACTTAATAATTTTTAAAAGTTTCGTTATTATCTTTCATGTAATTTATATCTTTCATGTAATTTAGACTAATCAACTTGAAATAAAATACAACGTATAAAAACGACAATATTTACAACCGATTGGGACCATTTGCCCTTCCAGTAATCAATACGAAACAACACAATAGAGAACTTTAAAGCTTTTATTACTGAAAAAACATAGACAATGCATATGGTATAAAGTACATGAGCCTGCCCAACTATTGACATGTGATACAAAAGGATATTAAAAAAGAAACATGATGTGCATGGTCTATGAAATGAGTTATACCAACTAGCTCTATTGGATATTATTATTTTTTCTTTTATAACACATTTATCAAAAATCAAATTTACGTTATTTAACATTTCATAGTATAACATCCAAAAATAATAATAGTAAAGCAAAGGCATTTCTATAACGTGGTTTAAGAGTACTCGAAAATATGATCTAAACAACTATTTTATATTAATTTCGAGTAAGTAATATCTTCTTATAATCAGAATATAATCAACTGAAATCTATTCTGTTATCACATCACAATATATTGAGACATCTCATAAAAATGTACCATCACACTAAAGTATGTAATCATACGTGCATAGACCCTTCACACAAGCCTGAGGAACCCACAGTGCACGAAAATGGGTTTCAAAGACCTATGATAATACATACTTGTACGTGATCAATACCAGTGCACTATAGTACACAGTCAAGACCCTAAGTGTACTAAAACAAATATAGTCAAAATTCTATTCTATTACATTTGAATATCCTATAATTTACGTTACAGTTTCCATTTCACAATTAAATAATCTAAATTCTTTGTTTTCACAACATAATAATTCAATAAGCATTTCATAATAATCAGGTAACTTGACAAATGATTCGTAAAAATTTCTCGATTTAATCGATATCTCTTTTTCTTTAAAATATTTAAATTTTCACTAACGTCTATGTACATAAAAACTAATTTGGCTTATAAGCTTTTCATACTTCTCCGTTATCTCCTGGAATAAACAAGATATTATTCTTGAATTTGAAGCCAATTAATCCATTTCCTTATTAATAGTAGCGAAATAAGAACCAAAATATGATTTCATTTATTATTTTAGTAAAATTATACGGGCAAGGGCAAGGCCATAACCTTGGTTCCATATTCTCTTACTTCTCACTTTTTCTTCTCATCTAACATATTGTACGTTTACACCAATCCATATCGGGCTAATTCTAGTAAGCAAGATTCATATAATTAATCCAATTTTCACATTTTTCCTTACTCACATCAGTACTCAGATCACTCCTTTATCTGTCTTGATTATTCCTTTTATGGATTCACGTGTTTCCAATTCCACAATTAGAGGATAAATACATATGCTAAAATAATTATCTTGCCAAACCATTTTCAATTTCAATTCATTTTATTACACGATTTGTTGTTAATAAGGGATGAAACGAGATTTGGGAATGAGAAGAACAAAGAAAGATTGTAAGATCAGCAACTAAGTCTATCTATTATAGGTTTTGTAATGGTGCAAATGTTAACATCAATAAAGCTTTTTGTACACCATCCCTCTCACAATGTGAGGGGGTCCACGTGAATTTTATATTTGTGGACCCCCTCATTGTGAGAGGGGTGTATGGGTGTACAACAATAAGTGTTGTACACCCAATACAACTGATGTTAACATTCCACTTCTTTTTCAATTCAAAACCATTACGATGGCTCATATATTTAATTTACCTTCAAAGCCCAATAATTAGTTATTGCATTTACTTATTGCCCAACTCATAATTCATAAATCAAGGTATAATGACTGCTCTGCAACGTCTCAAATGTGAAATTTTTAATTGAAAAAAATAAATAAAGTGGAATAAGCATGGTTTGCCTAGCTTAAGAATAGGCCCTTGTTTATATTTTATGTATTAAAAAAAAAAAAAAGAAGGGGAATAGGCCCTTGTCTAAGCCCCATTTTTCAATAATATATTTTTCTCTAAACTTATTTTCAACCACATGTTCTTTGACTAAAATAATATTGTATGTAAATTTAAAATTTTTCCTACTTTTTAACAACACATTCTCCAAAAATTCACTACTCTGTGGTAAACTAGAGAGAAAATGAGAAGAATCTAGAGAAGCAAATAGGTTTGGGTGTTTTATTGAGAATCAAAACTCTATATTTATATGGAAGAATTGAGGATACAATTGTAATAAAAACTAGGACTGTATGGTATGATTGTCATTCACTAATGAAATATTATTTACAACACTCTTTCTTGAATGACTTATTATAAAATATATGTCTTCTTAAAACCTTGTCAAAAAATTCAATGGGACAAAACTAAATTGAATGAAAAATGTACAGCTGTTCCTGATTTTAATAAATGAAGATTCTTGTACCAAGCCATCCATGTCTTATATGTATATGTTTTTAATATTGTAATTTCTAATGAAGTATATCTCATGTTGTCTTGTATGGTCTTCAAATAACATCTTCCTTATACGAGATATTAATCAATCTTTGATGATTGTTGTAACATGATGATTCAAAAAATAATTCTTGTTGATCTCTTCAGGAGTCTTATACATATTAGAGTGTTATTTCGAGGATAAATGTCATGTAGGTTATGGATATTCATTACACAAAAAAAATGCCTTGTTAAAATTTGATCAGGAGAAAAAGCTTTGGAAAAAATTTTAATGGAGGAAAAAAGAATACATTATTCTTTTAAGTGCAATACAAAAGTTTTCTCGTTAAAAATCATGTTAGAAAGATTCAATTGAACAAAACCTTGGTCAAGAGAAAAAAACGTACAACCCATATTTATTCCATCTCATGATAACATCACTTGAATCATGCTTAGGCATATTAAATCTTTCACTGATAACATTAATAGTCATGTCAGATGAGTTGATTGTATTGTATTTCAAATTTTACGCTTCATCAAGATAAAAAAATATGATATGAACTAGTGATTTTATAAACCATGATCTTAGTAAAAATCACTATGCTAAGAGTTGTATATTACGTATTATGACTTTATCTTTCTCATTTCCTTTTAGCATAAGTATATACTTTTAGATTTTGCACTGCAAGTCCAAAAACTTTAGGTTCCTCTAGTAAATTCAATTTAGAATTTCATTCCTTTTATTTGGTTAATCATTACCTCAATCGATATATTTGGACATTTTATTTTGATTTCTCTTTATTTGATGCAGTACATATAGACAAACCTTTGAGAATGTCTAACATTGGCTACGTGAATTGAGAGATCACGCCGACTCCACATAGTCTTAATGATGACAGGAAACAAATTCGACCTCGATCACCTCGGAGCCATCAATGAGCAAGAAGCTCAACTCTTCGCTGAGAAAGAGGGGCTATCGTTCCTCGAGACATCAGCACTTGAAGCGTGTAACATGGAGAAAGCTTTCCATACAATTATGTTAAATATTTATCAGATTATAAGCAGAAAAGCCTTGGTGGCTCAGGAGGTTGCTTCTGGCACTGCCATTAAGATTAGAGATTACTCTGGCAACTCGAACAGGAGACAGTGTTGTTCTAATTGAAGTTTAGCACTTAAATGTTACTTATTATATCTTGAGAATGTTGCTAAACGAAGATAAACAGATTATCGAGAACTATTTTCTTGAATTGAATCATTCGATTGATCAGCAATCGATGGTGGATCAAACTATATAATTTGTAAGTCGTCATGTCAAAATTAAAGTCTAGGGAACGAAAAACTACATTTGCCAGTAATAAGCTCTTTGTAGAAATTACTATTTATCTTCCATTTTTATCCAATCCTTTTGCAAATGTACTTACTTTTGACTCAAGTTCTTATATTTTTCCCACAATGCCAATTAGCCTGTGTTGGCAAGGACATACCATCAAAGCTCGCAATATAACAAGAAGTAAACAACGATGAGGGTGGTCGGTGAGCCTTTCCAACATTTGATGGATAAATGACACAACAAAATGTTTTATTAATAACTAGAAAAAACCATAGTGCAGAGTTGAAAGGAAGACTCGAACTCCAACTGAAGATGGGATAAAAGTAGGTTGGTTGCCCCTCATGGGATGGTCGAGTTGTTGGAGTAGGTAAGCGCGGAGGTCTTTGGTCCCGAGTTCGATTTCCCCTACCAACACTTTCTTGATCGAGCCTATCGCATAGGACTTGTCTAGTGAGGTTTACCTGGCTGGCGTGGTTTGCAGGCTATTACGTCAACCCGAGGGTTTACTCAGTATTTACCTGAAAGGTAGCGACTGCGGGTTCTCCTATCATTAAAAAAAAAAAATGTAGGTTGGTTATATTTACACCACATTTTAATTATAAGTAGTCCTTGTTTGAGCCACATTCTACTAAAAAGTTATTTTATCAAAACTCATTTTCAACCACACATTATTCAATAAAATAATATTACACCAAAATCCAAAATCTTTCCTTAATTTTTAACCACACATTCTTCATCAATTTATTATTCAAAATGCATGCTTTCCTCCAAAATGTTAATATCATTAACATTTATTTATTATCATACTTATATTCTTAAAATTGTTCTTCATCACATTCTTGTTTTTAACATTTTATTGGTCAGAATATCTCGCCCTTAATTATGGTTTTCGTTCTAAAATATTGTCAACGTGTTTTAAAAATGGGGGTAAAATGTTAAATCTCATTTTTACAGTGTTATTTGTTTTGCTTATTTAAAAATGCAATGGTTAAATAATCTTTGCACTCAGTAAAATACAATGATAAAAATTTTATTAATCAATGTCACATTATATAATAAATAATATTACTCTTAAAATTGCGATGAGTATCAAAATAGAACAACAATCAAGCATGGCTGCTCCACGTTTTGGCCATGGGAAAGTAAAGGTCTCCGCCAATTACGTATCGAAGTTGAGGTAAAGACAAGTGTAAAACGTGCCTACAAAAAAGTCTTATAGTACAATGAGAAAAAACAGTTTGGACCAAATATTATTGTGCTTCATATGATAATTCGGCAGAATTTACACATAATTGAAAAATGATCTTTAATTTGACACAATTCTTTTTTAGATCACTTGACAAAAGTTTTCTTGATTATATTTCGTAATTTTTTGTGAATGTAAAAGGAAAAAACTCACATTATTTTTGAAGTCTAATCGACATACCCCAATTTTAAATAAATGAAGAAGTGCAATCATAACACGCTAGGCCTATTGATAAATGAACTGAGCTGGGCGTATAGACTCAGCTCCTTACAGACCCCTTACAGGGTCTCACATGGGGTGGGGTTACAAGAGCTAAGTGTTTTCAAGATCACATTTCATAATTAAGAACTACAAGATTTTCTTTCAAAAATCAGATGTAATTAAATTTTTAATAATAATAATAATAATAATAATAATAATAATAATAATAATAATAATAATAATAATAATAATAAATCCACACTATCCCATAACCCAAGTTCAATTATTTCCCAAACCCTAAAAATTATTCCACCCTCTTTTCCCTCTCTCTTGCGCCACCGTCGACAGCCGTTCTCCTCTCTTGCGTAGCCGTTGCAAACCTAAAATCATATCACCCTCCTCTCTCTCTCTATCTCTCTCTCTCTTTCTCCATCTTCGATTTGCCTGTGTTGTGATGTTGGTACAATGCCGTGGTGCTGGGGGTGGTCTCAAGAAGCCATCGTCGGAAAGCGTCACCAACGGCGCCATTGCCGAATCTGTCGATGCTTCTGTGCGTCTTTCCTCTTGCTCCATCGTGATCTATTTTTTTCTGGATTTTGTTGGCTGATGGTTTTTTGTACGATTTTGTTGTGTTGTGATGTGGGTACGATGCTGTGGGTGGTAGTGTGTGGTGTGCGATGCTAGGTGGTGGTGGTGGTACGTGATGAGGAGAGAGTTTATAACCAGTTATTTTGGTGGCCATATTGGTGCAAGTGATAGTGTTTGGCATTGGTGCAGCGATGGTGTAAATGGTGGCGCAGGTGATAGTTTTCGATGGTGGTTGTGATGGTCACGATGGTGCAGTTTGTTTGTTTGTCTGAGATGGTGAAGTTGGTGGTGTTGATGTTGGTTGTCGTTAGGTGGTGGTGGTGGTTCTAGTGGCGATGGTCTGCCAGAGGAGTCATCACAAATCATTTGGTTGATTACAACCAATAAATTGATTAATGTGTGACCAATATCAATAAAAAATGTGCGACCAAAAAATGTGTTAAATTGTGACTGATAATTTGGTAATTTGTGACTCATTAATTTGATAAATTTGTGATCGAGAAATAAGTTTGTGACCTATAAATTTGTAATTTGTGACGAAAAAAATTTTGTGACCCTTAATTCGATAGTTTGTGACCAATTTATATAAAATTGTGATCTTATTATATATAATTAATAACATATATTTTTAATTAATTATTTTATAAATAAAATTTAATTGATATCTGATTTTTGAAATTTTAAACATTGTTTCTTAATTTTGAAATTGGTTATACTTACTCTCTTAGATATGAAATTTTACCTTCTTCTTTTTTCCATTTTTTATTGCCTCGGGGCCCGCATAGGGCCTAATCCATCAGAGGGGTCGGTAAGACCTTTGTGAAATGAAGCCCTGCACACAGGGCTTTATTGTTGATAAATATATCTTTAATAATTATCTCTTCATCTAGTAGTTTATTGTCACAAGATAAACTGCAAAATGCACTTAAGCCCCTTTTAATCTCTTTGTAAACTACTAATATTTTCACATACAACAACTAAGATTGTGAAGAGATAGTACCAAAATATATTAAAACTATAATTTGATACTTAAAAAGGTAAAGTTTACTAAAGCCAGTTGTTATTTAAAAGGGAAGATAACATATTTGGTCCCCCAATCTTTCAAAAACGTATAGATATATCAACCTTTAAAAATAGCACCTCACATCCCAACATTTGGAAAAATATGCATGACTCATCTATTTTGACAGAATCCATCCAATTTGACATTTAAGATTGTCCTCCCATTTAGATGAACAAACAAAAAGAGGCAAAATGAAAAATGTAAACGAAAAATTGCAATGTATGTCCAAAACATTTTCAAAAATGCAAATAAATTTCACGATAAGCAATTAAAAATAGATTGACAACAAAAGAAAAATAAAAGAATTTAAAAAATAAAAAGGAAATAGTTTCTTCAACCTAGTGCCGCCACCACCGCCCACTTATATAAGTAATGAAAAAAAAAACATTTAAAGTAAAAGAATAATTAAACAAATGAAAATATCAATCTTGTCCAAAACCCACCCATCTCCACACCGTCCCCACCATCCAACTAAACCAAATTCCCATCACCAATCAGCCATTTGTCATTATTGGTATTCGAACTCGTAATCACCTACAATAAACTATGATTTAAGGAGAGCTTTATAAAAGGCGTTAACTATCTCAAAGAGAATAGATTAAGAAAATCGTCAAATAATCTTGGCTCATTATCATCGTCATCTAGTAACATCATCTTTGGAATCACGAACACATCTCCCAAATGATGTGATCATTATTTAGACGGTCACTCCCAAAGCGACAAGTGGTATTTTTGACATCCTCGGGATTAATTGACGAAACGTGAATGAATTTCCCAATTTTTGCTCTAGCCGTCTTCTCCTTCTTTTCTGCCCTAATTTGCCGTGTGTATGTTGTCTATTGTTTAATCCAGCAGTAGCCAAAATTGTGTTCCTTTTAATTCAGCCCGTGCATGTAATTTAATAGTATTGGCTGCCAGCAACGTGTATCTCTTTCCTCCCAAATCGCCTCAAATTTCGTGCGGGTATATAGAGCTAATTGAGGCAACCGCCAACAACTCAATTTTTTCTCCCAGCAGTTGCTGTTTTCTATGTATAAATATATTTAATTCAGCCCAATTGGTTTATTATGCCTCGAGCAATCTTCTTCTCTCCTCAATTTTCCCTCCAATGCATGTATATAATTTAACAGCCCAATGTGTTTGTATGAATTCCTTCCTCCAAGCAGCTGCAATAATTGAATTTTCTCCAATCGGCCCCCCTCTTTTTTGGTGTGAAAGTGTGTATATATATTCTCTCCCCCAAGCCTAGCAGCAATATTTGACTCTAAAGGAATCCAATTCAAAGCATTTAATGTTATATTGCCCTTCAAGCCATCCAATCTTTTAAGTTAATGCAATGTAGTCCTTGTACATGAATTTTGCCACTTTTCGCTCATTTTTTCCTCTTTCCTTCAATTTCTTTTTGTTTATGAAATTTACCTATCAAATGTAAAATACAAGAATTTAGGATATAATTTGTCGAAAGAACCCTTAAATATCATTATTTTAAGTATGAAATAAGTGTATAAAATACACTTATCAGTCACTCCCAAAGCAACAAGTGGTATTTTTGACATCATCACCTCATCCCCCCCCCACCAACCAGAAATAAGCAATAATTACTTAGATGACGCGTAATCATAACCTAGACCATAACTAATGAAAATTTGTTGTTCAAAATCAATAAACACGTGTGTGGAATGGAATGAACAAAATTGGAACATAAAACTAAAACCGGAGGCCTAAGATGAATGCCATGCGACTGCAAAATCAATAAACATGTGTGTGGAATGGAATGAACAAAATTGGAACATAAAACTAAAATCAGAGGCCCAAGATGAATGCCATGTGACCGCATATCGCTTGGCCACAACCCGAAACTGGAGAGGCCAGTTTGAAGAACTCCGTGTGGTCGGAGTTATACCATGCGGTCGCATGGGAGTAACAAGTGACCATCGGAGGTCGTTTCTAGTAGTTTTTTGGTGGCTTTTGGAGGGTTTCTTGCAACCTTTCAACTTGGTTTTGGCACCAATTCATGGCATTTATTGAGGCCTATAAATAAGCCATGGATGATGATCAATGAAAAATATAGAAATTATATTATAAACATATAATGAACATTCTTTCATTCCACAAGAAGAAACCAAAGTCTTCTTCATTCATATTCAAATTCTCGTAGTGTTCTTCAAGTTTTGGAGAGTCACACAAGTGCTTAAGTGTTTTGATTCTCTACAAGGCTTGATTAATCCTATAAACCATTTTCCGTGAGACCCTTTAAGCACCAAAATTATATACGAGAGGGGCAAATATCGTTTGAGGACAGTGATATGATGTAGTGTTTGAGCATTCATATTTATTTAGGTGTTTCCCATTATTTTAATCTTCTTGAATTTCCATTTCTCGGTTTCTTCTCCAAACCCAAGTGTGATAATTTCTCAACAATCTCAAACGATATTTATGCGACGAAGAATGAAATATGGTGCCGATCAAGTTGATGGATCAAAATCATGTTCATGTAGACTGTTTGATGGCACTAATTTCACGGGAAGGTTCGAGTTGAAGAAACATATGTTCATTGAAACCCAAATCAATTATACAGGCCTCGTTTGATTCACATTATTTGGAAAAAAAAATATATATTCTTAAAAAGTGATTTGATATCATATCAACCACACATTCTTCAATAAAATAATATTACATACAAATTCAAAACTTTTCTTTAATTTTTAACTACAAATTTTCCATCAATACACTACTCAAAAATGCATTTTTTTTCCAAAATAATGAGGATCAATGGCACAATAATTCCAAAGTTTAAACTTCATAAAACACATTCCCACTTTTATTTATAGAAATAAGATTTAAGAAACGACAATATACGTCAAGCATAAAGCAGTAATTGAATCACATCAGTAAAATTAATTGAAATTGAAAAAACTCAAACAAATATTTCAATTGTTTAATGAAGAAAGCATGACCGAATTCATGAAAAACTTAGGGGGTGTTTGTTTCCCATTTTTATAAAAATGAGAATGAAAAATATAACCGTTATGGGCCCACACAAGAGATAGAAATTCAAATTTGGTGGCTTGATATGATGGATAACGATCATATTTTTCATTTTAATGGAGAAAAAATGGGAAATAAACAGGGGCTTAATAAAAGTTAAACCAATTTCTGAACAAATTTATGAGAAGAAAATGTAAACCCTAGAATTGTTTGATAATGAAAAATCAATTTACATGAATCAAAAGATGTTGAAATCACCAAAACCAATTGAGTTCCTTCATAGCTTCACCGAAATCTTTAGTTCTCCATGGATGTTGTGTGCGAAAACAGAAAAAAATAGGTGTGGAGATGTGTCATTTTGTTCTAGGACAACCAAGGGTCTTAAAATCATGAAAGAGGCGTATTTCCATAAGAGTTTGACGTAAATTAAGAAACTGGATTTCGCGGTTCGGAAAAAGCCTATGCGACCGCATGGTATTAAGTTCTACGATCGCATGGTTAAGAAATTTTTAAGCCTTAATTTTCTAGAACCTTGGGTGAGACAGCATGGAAGTTTCTCTTGTCGACTGCATAGTTTAATTAACTATGCGGTTATTGCGTTTTAGTCCTTAAACTCGTTTTCTCGATTCTTGACTTCTTTTCTCTTTTTTTTCATCTTCCAACCCTTCATATCTTCTTCCAATTAGCCTTCAATTCTTTCAAATTTTTCTCTCACCTTCTGGTTCATCTTTTGGATATTGTAATTTAGTCCTTAAACTTTTTACTTTCTTCCATTTTGGTCCTTTTTGCTTGTTTATTCTAATTTCCACCGTATTCATCCATTTGCAACTTAAATCAAAACATAATGGTATTGAGTACACTTCAACATCAATTTATCGTAAAAATGCAAGTATTAATGGATGAAAAACTTAACGATTCATGTCATTATCACACCCCCAACTTGCTTATTGCGTGGCAGCAATTTAATGCCAAACAAAACAAATGAATGATTGGTCTATGTCACAAGTTAAATTGTTAAGTTCAAATTTAACCGCATTTCATGTTCATTTCAAACTTAACACTATAGGAGTTAACAGTGTTATGATCATCAGAATATCAAAAACACTTACAAAATGTGTGAGTGTTAAGCCATGATCATCTTACCACCAACCTTAACACATGCAACATCAAGCATGTCTCGAACTAAAAGTTCAGCCCCATAATTCACGAATATCAATGTTTTTAGTGCAGGGTTTCTGTCTATGGAGCTGAGAAAAAATATACACTCAAAATATGGAGGCTTAAGTATTTATGGACAAGCAACAAGCAAACATTGATCTTATGATAGGCACTCTATCAATTTAGAATTCATCAACTTAACACAACCCTACTTGGGATCAAATCAGCCAATGCAAAAGGTTGTAATGAGGCTTAGGTTAGGTTATATGAAAAGAAGGGCAGAAAGAATTCAAGGACCTCCAAATACATAGCTGGGCATTTTATCAAGCATTTCAATGGTTCACATCCTTTTATCAATGTATTCCTCAACCTTTTAATCCCAAAATCAATCCTTCATTTCTTTTTCTTTTTTTTTTCAATTCCCCATCTTCTTCTTTTTTCTTCTCTTTTATGTTTTATCGCTTCATATGAGCACTTATCAACTCTTATCCCTTTCCTCTTTACTATTTTTTTCAAATGAACATTCAATACCTACTATACACTTTGGAGCATAAAAGGTAGAAAAAGACGTTTATAGGTTATTTTCCAATGTGAGGAGGTATGAATAACAAAGGTGCTTGGAAAGAAATGGTTATATATGTGTATTGGCTCAAAGTGGTTACTAGGTAAAAAAAGGTCTGCAAGGTTCAAATTCAATTCTATATTGATTGTCATCATTTTCCAAGTATAATCGACCATCTCACCATAGGACGTGTAACGTTATTCTCAAAAGAAAGTTCCAGTTCAAGAAATCAATGAATGTATGTGGTAGCTCTCAATCTTTACCAATTCTCTCACATGAAAACTTCAGCAAGAGACTTCTCTAGTTACATGTGTCAAACTATCATCTTAACATAAGGCTTGTGTGCACGAAAATAATTTAGCAAGTGTCTTGACATCTAGATTCTCATAAACAAAATTTACTTTTAGTGTCATATTTTATCATTCAAGAACATAATATGAAGCAAATCAGAGACTCACAATATTTTTTCCTCAAAAACTAGTCACAACAAATTCAAAATTCCATGTGTTTATGCAATTCATTATGCAATGCACAGCAGAATCCAAATTAACTCTCTCCCCAACCAACTCTTACATTATCCTTAATGTCAAAACATGTCTGCCAAATGAGAAGAATGAAGTTTATCACATGAATACTAAAGTGAATAACTTAAAGCCTGAAAGTTGGTTAACCTGAAAGTACTCAATTGAAAGGGTAATGGAGGAAATGAAATAAACAAAAAAAACAAAAAATAAAATAAAATAATAATAATAATAATAAATGAAAGAAATAACTAAAAGAAAACTCTTAAAACTAATATACAAGAATCAAAATGAAAGACATACCTGGTTGATGTTAACGATAGTAAACTGGGTCTGGAAGAGGAATTTCCTCCACTGCAGGTACCTGTTGCCCATAGACTATCTTGAGATGTTGTCCATTCATTTTGAATAACCTACCATCAGTAGGATCCTCAATTTCAACCGTCCCATTTTCAAAAACTCATTTCATCACAAAGGGGTCTGTTCACCTAGAGTGAAGTTTTCCTAGGTGCTTGTGCTGTCTAGAATCATACAAGTATACTTTCTGGTTTGGTTCATAAGTTTTTTCTCGAAATATTTTTATCATGAAATGCTTTCATTTTTAATTTATAGAATCTAGAACTCTCATAAGCATCATTTCTTAGCTCCTCCAACTCAGTCATTGAAATTTCCTAAACTTACCTCCCTCTTCTAGATCAAAGTTAAAATGTTTGATGGCCCACAAGGCTCTGTGCTAAGATAAGGTCTCAAAAAGTCAATTCCCCAAAAATGATATACAAATAGCAAAAAAAAATGGTGGAAAAGGTCCCACCAAGCTTTTGGCACCTCTCCCAAGATCTATAGTATGCATTAGTGTCTTTAAATAAAGTACGCACTGCAAAATTTTTGCAGTAGTCTTTTTCATATAAAAATGGCCTTCACATGCTTGGGCAAGATTGAAATTGAGTAGGCTAGGTATCTCCTCATCGAGAACACAACATCTCAAAATCTGATCAGGACAGTGTTAAACGGGCATGGGTCATCTGAATAAAAATTATGTACTCCACCATAAAATTTCTCTTGTTTTGTGCACTCCACTCTCTTGGGACTTCACCTACAGCCAAGTAATTTACAATGTGAACAAAACCATGGTAACGAGAAAACATAAAATAAATGCTCATCTGGAAAGTCAACTCCAATCGGCATGTTGTCCTTAAAAGTTAGTCTTGACAAATGGTCTGCTACCACATTCTCCACTCTTTTTTTTTTTTTTATCTTTGATGATGATATCAAATTTCTGCAAGAGTAAAATCCACTGTATTAAATGTGACTTAGCATCCTTCTTTGTAAGAAGGTACTTAAGAGCTGCATGATTTGTGAAAATTGTGATAGGAGAGCCAATTAGATAGGAACAAACTTATAAATTGTAAAGACTAAAGCTAGTAACTCTTTTTCAGTAATGGAATAGCTCATTTGAGCACTATTTAGAGTTTTACTAGTGTAATAATTATAAAAGGCTTACATTCCCTTCGTTGCTCAAGGACAACACCTACCGCATAATCACTCGCATAACACAAAAATTCAAATGGCAATATCCAATCAGGTAGTTGCATTATGGGTACTGAGTTTAGTTTGCTAATAAACATTTCAAATGCCTTTTGGCATTCTGGGGTCCATTCAAAAGACACATATTTACTTAGGAGGTTACATAATGGTCTAGTTATATACGAAAAGTTCTGTATAAACCTCTTATAAAAACCTACATGGCCAAGAAATAATCTAATATCTTTTACTGTCTTAGGTATAGGCAATTAAAGATTAATTCAGTCTTGGATTTATCAACCTCTATCCCTTTAGAAGAAATTACACATCCTAAGACAATATCTGATGGTACCATGAAATGGCACTTTTCCCAACTTAGAATCAAGTCATTTTCCTCACATTGTGTCAAAAGTCTCTTCAAATTCAATAGGCATGCATCAAAAGAAGTTCCAAAAATAGTTAGGTCATTCATAAAAAATTTCATGAAATCATCTACCATGTCACTGAATATGCTTATCATGTATCTTTTAAATGTGACAGGAGCGTTACAGAGTCCAAATTGTATTCTACGAAATGCATAAGTACCAAATGGACATTTTCTTGGTCTTCTAAGGCTATTTTGATTTGAAAGCAACCAGAGTAGTCATCCAAGAAATAGTAAAGGGATGGCTAGCTACACGCTCTAGAATTTGGTCTAAGAAGGGAAAAGAGAAGTTGTCCTTATGGATAGCAGCATTTAACTTCATGTAATCAATGCACATGCGCCATCCAGTCACTGTTTTTGTGGGAACCAATTCACCTACTTCATTTTTCACTACAGTGACACCTGACTTTTTAGGGACTACTTGTATAGGATTAACCCATTTACTATTTGCAATTAGGTAAATGATACATGTGTCTAACAATTTTAGCACCTCATTTTTCACCTCTTCTTTCATTATGGGGTTTAGCCTACATTGTGGGTCTCTTTTAGGGCTGGTTCTTTCCTCTAGTGAATCCTATGTGAGCAAATTGAAGGACTAATACCCTTAATGTCAGCTATGGTCTAGTCTAATGCAGATCTATGCTCGTTTAGAATGTTTAAAAGTTATTTACCTCGTAATGTATTCAATTCTGAAGATACAATTACAGGAAATGTATCACCTAGTTCAAGAAACACATGTTTCAGTCTTGGAGATAATGGTTTCAATCTCAATGCTTGATGGTTGTTGTCCTCCATTCATGTACCGTAATTCTTCAAACTTGGGCTGCCATGGTGTGTCCGTATTCTTATAATTTTGCAAAAATAGCATAGATGTTAGCATATTCTTCATCATTATAACTTGCTGGAATTTCAGAATTTTAAAGAAAAGAGTTCAAATGGTCGAAGTTAATAATTGCAGATACCTCCCCCTGAGTGAATGCATCAGTCATGTATGTTTGATAAAATTCATCATGTTCTTTAGGCTGCTTAGTGATTTGAAAAATGTTGACTTCTAAAGTCATGTTTCCAAAAGATAGGTTCATTAGACCATTCTTGCAATATATAAAAGAATTAGCTGTGGTAAGAAATGATCTACTAAGAATGATAGGAATTTTAAATTAACATTGACATCAACCTTTAAATCCAAAACTAAGAAATTAATAGGGTAGTAAGATTTATCAATTTGTACTAAGACATCCTCAACTATTTCTCTAGGTCTTATAGTGGATCGATCAGCCAATTGTAGAAGTACAGATGTAGGCTTTATCTCACCTAAGCCTAACAACAAGTAAATAGCATAAAGCATGAGATTAACACTGAACTCTTGATCAAGAAGGGCTTGTACAAACTCATGGTTCCCGATGATACAAGAAACAGTAGGACAACTAGGGTCCTTATACTTGGGCAGGATCCATTGCTCAAGCACAGCACTCACTTGTTCTATCAAGAATGCAATTTTCTTGACGTGGTGATTCCTCTTCATAGTGCACAAGTCTTTATGGACTTTAGCATATGTGAGAACATGAGAAATCACATGTAAGAGAGGTAGATTGATTTTTACTTGTTTAAGATGTTCTAAGGTCTCATTGTCTTAACCAATAGCTTTCAAGATAGGCTTAAGAGCTTGAAGGAAAGGCGCTCTGGCTGGGTTATCCTCTACCTCTTCACTAGGGCTATTCTTTTTTGAATTACTCGGGTCTTTTTCATTTTCCCTAAGCTTGGAAATTCGTTCTATAACCTTCCTAGACCGAGTGATAATGGCATTTACTTCCTTAAGGTTATTTTCTTTTGAGCCTGAAGTTTGTGCTATATGTTGTCCTGTATTGTGTGGTTGAAATTATGCTAGAAATTTTCAACGCTTCACTACAGCTAAGGCATTAGTCAGTTTGGACATCTAATTTTTCGTTTCTTTTTTTTCCTCAACAACTTGGGTAAACTCTCAAACTTATGATAGGTTTTACCTTGTGCCTCCATAAAAGCAAGTAAAGTGTCTTCTAAGGAGTTCGTAGAAGATATGGGTTGTATGAAGGTGTAGTGTAAGCTCTATTTGGATGGGCAAGTTGCTGGGTTTTAGATTTCTAGCTGAGATTAGGTTGATTCCGCCATCCCTAATTGTTGGTTTCAAAGAAAGGGGCATAGGGCTTTTTGTACATGCCTAAGACAATATAGTGTTCATTGTAAACCTCCTTCATCTAACCTAAAGTAGTACACTCTTGCACTAGATGATCAATTCCACCACACATAAAACACGATCCTAGAGACTCAACATAGGAAACAATTTGTGTAGGCTTCGAATCTTAGCATGTAGGATTTCTAGTTCTCTAGTGAGGGCTTCTACCTTTACTCTAAGGCTATCCTCTACCCTAAAATGATAAATATCTATGCTAATAGGGTTTCTTGTGGGTTGTGACCTATTAATACTTTCAGTGGCACTAGGTCTAGTCCAAGTATGAGCTTTTTCAACCAGGTCATCTACATAGTCTATGGCCTCATTTACACATTATCTTAACAAATTGACGCTTCCTAGGTACTAGTCCTTCATAGAAATAACTCAAAATGTGCCAAATCTCATAACTATGATGGGGACAAAGAGTTTGCAATTCCTTGTATCTTTCCCATGCTTGGTATAAACTTTCACTATCCTTTTGGGCAAATGAAGAAGTTTGCTTCTTCAAGGTACTAGTCTTATGATGGGGAAAGATTTGCTGAGGTCTGAGTCATTTCAGTTGATGTTCCTTGTGTGTTAGTCCTTTATAGAAATAACTCACAAATGCGCCAACTCTCATAACCATGGTGGGGGCAGGTTTGTTATTCCTTGCATCTTTCCCACGGTTGGTATAAAGTCTCATTATCCTTTTGGGCAAATGAAGAAATTTGCTTCTTCAGGACATTAGTCTTATGATGGGAAAGTATCTACTGAAAAAATGCCTGAGTCATTTCAGCCCAGTCCTAATCGAACGCGATCTTAATGAATACAACCAGTTTTTTTCTCTTTCTTTAAGTGGAAATGGGAAAAACTTAAGCCTGACTGCGTCCGTTGTACTATGTTGATTATGGAAGGTTGCAACCACTTCCTCAAATACCCTAATATACACGTATAGGATTTCATTTTCAACTCCATGAAAAGTGGAAAGAAGTTGAATTATTCTCGGTTTAAGCTCCATACATGGTATATTATGTGGAAACATAATGCACGATGGTGTGGACGTGTGTATGGGGTGAACGTAATCCTGAAGAGTCATATAAGACGGGTCTTCATGCTTACTTTCATTCATGGTGTTGTGTGTGTAATGTTCGTGCCAATAGATGCTGATAAGTGTGTTTTTACACACTTATTCGAGCTACAAAACATGACTGTTTCTCGATAAATATAGTGGAATATGGCTTAATTCTATTGAATCTTATTTTGTAGGACTATTTTGATGGATATGATGGAACTTAATAAAAAAGATGTAGAAAGGACCAAAATGAAAGAAGATGAAAGTTTCAGGGACTAAAATGCAATTACCCAAAAGTTGAACCAAAATGGGAATTGAGAATGAAAATGAGCTTAGTATCAACTCGGGGGATAATACGGGATTATCAAAGGAAGAAAAAGAAGAAAAAAGGCCAAAACGAAGGAAAATGAAAGTCTAATGACCAAAGTGCAATTATCTGAAAGATGACTCGAAGGAGTATTCAAGGATTTGATTGAGACAAATACCAATTGGAAGCCATTATTGATGTATGGAATGAGAAGAATGAAGAAACGAGATCAAAATTGAAGAGAACAAGTTTCAAGGGCTAAAATGACAATTTCTGGAAGCTTTTATCACTAAGCATCGTACAGTATTAATGCCCATGCGGTCGCATGCATGGCAATAAAAATTTCAAGGGTCAAAAATTGTTCGACTATGCGGTTGCATAGACCAATTCTGGGACCGACGTCTGAAGTTTCCGATTTCGTTAAAACTCTTGTGAAACTTTGTTAGGACACGATATATAAACCCTAAAACCGTCAAATTAGAGGGAGAATGTCTTGGGGAAGAAGAGAACTCATATTGGACAGGATTTTGCACCAAAATCATGAGGAAAAATTCGAAGATCAAGGAGATTTTAAGCCAAGTCATAAACCAGTGATGCTACCGTTTCTCACAACTATTATGTGTTTTGTTCTTTTCTTTACGTTAGGCTAGGTTTTCATGTACTAGGAGACCGATGAAATTTGTGATGCCACTTTTAATTTCTAGTTCTCACAAATTTGACATCGAAACACATTTCTTGAGTTTTGAATGATTTATATACAATCAATTGTTTTGATAATTATGTGCATGCAATTATATGAATGTCATGACTTATTTTATGCATTCGAGAAAAGGAAAATGAGTTCAACAGGGTATAAATCATCGTAGGGTCCAATGGGGTATAGAGATATACCGTTATGCCTTGCATGAATCCTTAAATGCTCACAAAACTTATGCATTCTTGTATACTTGCACCCGTCATAGAGATATAGGCTGGTAAGATATGAGAATAGGTTTGACTTTACTTGAGAGAGATAGTTGGATAGACTTAGGAGCATTGATTCTTCAAAATATCAACATGTTGTCAATTTGTGAAATTAGGGTTACAAGTGGACATTGCTTAGTGATTCATGATCCTAGTGCGATTCTTATTCATTGATTTCATAAATTTTACATTTGACTTTCATTTTGCATTCAAATGTACGTGAATCATACATATTTGCTTATTAGGTCAAAATTAGGGTTAATCCAAGTCATCATAGATCCTGTTCTATCATTCGGTTTCGGTTAAGGTCAAATAGATAAAACTAAACTACTCAATCTCTGTGGGACGATATTCAGAACTCTAAATTCCACTTTATACTTGTTGCGAACCGTACACTTACGTGGTTTAAATCAAAATATATTTTCGTAAACATGTTTTTGGCGCCATTGCCAGGGATTGAGTATTTGTTTAATATTATTTACATTGGCACTAATTTGAACGTTAATATTTGTATTCTCCTATTTTATTTTCATTTTGTTTTTTTATTCGATTTATTATAATTTCTAACTGCTATTGCTAATTATTATTGCGAAATTGCATGCCAGGATCTACTGGAGAGGACCTAACTCTAGCCGATCCAGAAATAGAGCAAACTTTTCATCGAATGTAGAGGAAAACTAGGGAAGCACAACAACAAATGTCTAACGTATAGAACAACCCTATCTTTCAAGCCAATGAAAAAGGAGCAGGGGATGAAAGCAAGATGCTTGTAGGAGATTTCATGACCCCGTAGATAATTCAAAGCCAGTCAAGCATTGTGTATCCATCATTTGGGAAGCCTAACTTTCAATTGAAGACGAACACGATACAACTGTTTCAAAATAGACATCAATTCTATGGCAGAGCTGAAGAAAACCCATACACGCACGTCTCTCACTTTTTGGAGATATGTCAACACTTTAGATACTAAGAAATCTTGGATGATGCTATCTGATTGAGGCTATTCCCATATACACTACGCGACAAAGCAATAGAATAGCTAGATTCTCATCCAATCGCTAGCATCATTACATGGAACGATCTAGCACAAAAATTTTGCACCAAGTTCTTCTCGCCCGCCAAGATTGCAAAGCTCAAGCATAATATATCAGCTTTCCGTTAAGGCTACTCAAATAATTTTGATGAAGTTTGGAATAGGTTCAAAAACATACTATGAAAGTGTCCACATCAACGGATTAGCAAGGGACTCCAAGTCCAATATTTCTACGCGAGATCACTTCCAGCCTTCAAGAGCATGGTTGATACCTCATCTAATGAATCACTGTCTATAAAAACAATTGATGAAGCCCTGAAACTATTCTAGACAATAGCTACTACATTAGCCATGTGGACATCAGAACGAGCAGTTCAAAAGAGGACACCGGGAGTTTATGAAGTGGACATATATTCTGCCTTGTCTGCAAAGATTGACTCATTATTTCACAAGGTGGAAAATATCATAATCAGCTAACACATCATAGATGAAGAAGGTTAGCTGTGAGGAATGTGGAGCTGAACATTTAATAGCAGATTGTCTAATCTTAGTAGAAGGAATAGAGCAGACAGATTTTGTTCAATGGGGACAACGCCAGTAGAACATTTCATTTGGGAAAACATATCATTCGAGTTGGAAAAAGTACCTAACTTTTCTTGGAGCAACCAAAATTAGAATAGGTCACAGGGTCAGTATTAGCAGTAAGAGAAAAAGCCTCAACTGGAAGAGGTGTTTTGAAAATTCATGGAAAAGACTAATCAGTAATTAGTTCATAAGAGAAATTGAAGCCACTCTTCAAGACCAAAATACCTCCATAAAAAATCTGGAGACTCAAATGGGACAGATAGCAGTTGCTTTTACTGGTAGAGCACCAAGTAGTTTGCCAAGCAACATGAAAATAAACCCAAAGGAACATGTGAAGGCAATTACAACTCGAAGTGGGGTGTAGCTGCCTGAAATACACATCAAAAGATATGGTGTAAATAGAGAAACAACACCTCTTGCGATAGAAGAGATTGTAGATCATGATGAGCAGATAAATGAATCTACCATAACAGAAGGTTTAGGCATATCACGGGATAAATCAATAGCAATCATCAACGCTTATGAGCTTTCCATTCCATTTCCACAGAGGCTAAAGAAGCAAAAGACAGAGCAATAATATAAAAAGTTTCTCGAAATTTTCAAAAAACTCCACTTAAACATCCCATTTGCCAAAGCACTAGTCGAGATGCCTAACTACGTAAAAGTTCTTGAAGGACATCCTATCAAATAAACTTAAGCTAGAGGAACAAGAGATGATAATGCTAACTAAAGAATGCAGTGCGAGGATCTAGAAAAACCTCCCATCAAAACTAAAAGATCCAGGGAAATTCACTGTCCCTTGCACTATTGGTGAAGTAAATCAAAATAAAGCTTTATATAACTTTGGTGTAAGTATAAATTTAGTGCCTTTGTTTTTTTCAAGAAACTTGGATTGGGAGAGGCCGAAGCTACCCTATGACATTGCAGTTAGCTGACAGATCCTAGGCACATCCACTAGGGATAATTGAAGACGTCCTAATCAAAGTGGAGAAATTCATCTTCCCTATTGATTTTCTCATTTTGGATATGGAGGAAGACAAGGATATTCCGCTGATATTGGGTAGACTGTTCTAGGCCACCGGTAGAGCTCTAATTGATGTTCATAAAGAACATTTGATTTCGAGACTACGAGAAGAACATATTTCTTTTAATGTCTTTAAAGCGATGAAGCTACCTACAAAGTTAGATAGCTACTTCCAAATCGACAAGATTGAAAGAGTGGTTCATGATTCATTCTTACTACATAATCTATTGGATGCTTACGAGGCTTGCATTGCACACTCTTAATCAATACATTTTGATTCTTTGGAGATTGAAACATGTGCGAGATTTTTAGATACACATAGAAAGTACTTTGAGGAGCTTGGAATAGGACCCACGAGGCCACTACCATCCATTCAGCAGCCACCTACATTGAAACTCAAGCAACTGCCACCACATCTTAGATATGCCTACTCTGGAGAGTATTATACACTCTCAGTCATTATCTAGAACACAGTCAATAAAGTGGAAGTGGAGAAACTATTTAGGATATTTAGGGAGAATAAAATAGTGATTGGATGGACTATAGCAGATATTAAAGGGATTAGCCCTTCACTATATATGCATAGGATTCTCATGAAGGAGAATTTTCGGTCAACTATAGAGATACAAAGGAGGTTGAATTCTAATATAAAGGAAGTGGTTAGAGCCGAGGTATTCAAGCTTCTAGATACAGGAGTCATATATCCGATATCAGACAATTCATGGACCATCCCAATCCAGGTAGTGCCAAAGAGAGGTGGAATCACGGTAGTACCAGGATTTACATTATTATCATAAACTCAATGTAGCTACAAGGAAAGATCATTTTCCATTCTATTTATTGATCAAATGCTGGAGAGGTCGGCAGGCCACTCACATTATTGCTTTCACGATGGGTACTCAAATTACAATTTGATACCAGTGGCTCTAGATGACCAGGATAAAACTATTTTCACTTGCCCCTATGGTACCTTTTCATACCGTAAGATGCACTTTGATATTTGCAATGCTCTCGTCACATTTCAGAGGTGTATGATGGCAATTTTCTCAAACATGGTGGAAAAGTTCATAGAAATATTCATGGACGACTTCTCGATCTTTGGGTCTTCGTTTGACAAGTGTTTGGGGGCACTTGAATTTGGTCTTACAAAGATGTAGGAAAACTAGTTTAGTATTGAATTGGGAGAAATGCCACTTCATGGTATAGGAGGGGATTGTACTGGAACACCGAGTATCAGCAAAGGGAATCGAGGTGGACAAAGCAAAGATTCAGATCATTGAAAAGCTACCGCCACCTACATCAGTTAACGGTGTTCGCAATGGGACATGCTGGATTTTATAGAAGATTCATCGAGGATTTTTTGAAAATTACAAAACTGTTATGCAATTTACTGATGAAGGATGTACCGTTTGAATTCTCTAAGGAATGCCTGACAACTTTCAATACCTTGAAGGAAAAACTAGGGCTGCACAAAAAAATCGCGAAATCGCAAACCAAACTGAAACCATTTAGTTGAACCCATTGTTTTGGGTCAACGTGGACCTGTGATTTTTCCTCAAATTAAACCAAACCGTTTCAAAATGGTTTAGTTTAATTTTCAAAAATCGTACAAAATCGAACCTAACCGTTTTAAAATTTTTTAACTAAAACATTAATTTTATTAAATTAAAAATTTTAGAGTTTTCATTTTTCAGAAAAAAATCAATTTAGCAATAGAAATTACAATCAACCCATTGAAATAATCATAGAGGGTAAATTGGTTTCATCATTATTGGCCTATGGTTTAATAAGGTCACAACACATGTTCTCATCTGATATCTAAACTAAACTAAACTTATTTCAAAATCATATGATATGAAAAAGAACATATATTTTCAATAATCCAAATCATAATTCAACAAAACTACGTCAGTAAATCACGTCCAAATTTTCAGAAGCCCTAACATAAACTTTCATTTTCCTAACGTTTGATGCTTGTCTGCCATTGTTGAATGAATCGCTGGTCGCCTTTGCCTATTAGTCTGCTAATTTCTATATGAACTACCTCTTTCTCCCCTCTTTTGGTAAGTCTCAGATTCTCATTCAAGTCATTTTTTCATTGTTCTTTCTTTTATTTATTGTATTTGGACTTATTACACAGTTAAATGGATTGTGGTTTGGATAGAAAAATAACTATTTCTGTGCCTAGATGATTAATGAACTTGTTTGTGTGAAAATGTTAAAGTTCTTTAACTAGTACTACTACCTTCTACTTTCATAAAATAGTTAGAGAATGAAATTCATTCAATTTCCAATAAGTTGAAACTCTATCAATCTTTATACATCTAAATATATTTTGTTCAACCCTTATTTAACACTCATTAGAAAGACAAAAGGAGTTTTAACCAAACTATAATAACAGAATCTAAATCTACCTTTACCAACACTAGATGACAATATGAATCTCAAACAAGAAAGATAAATGAAAATGAAAAAAGATGTATTTGTTCTATTAACATCTTTTAGCAACCAACTTTGAAAATAATTTATTCATGGTTTCATGGTAAATATAATTTAATTTAACATTTAACATTATTAATTCTCGTTTGAACTTATATTTTAACTTATGTTAAATATATTACTATAACGTTGATAGGTAAACTGTGGATTAAAACAGAACCAAACCGTAAATTAAGGTCTGGTTTGATTTAGTTTGAAAAATAAAATGGTTTGGTTTGGTTTGAAAAATTTTCAAACCGCATAAAACGGTTTGAGTTGAAAATATAGTACAAACTGCCCAAACCGAACCATGTTCACCCCTAGAAAAAATGCCGATAATTGTGACTCCATACTAGGGAATACCATTTGAGCTAATGTGATTCCAGTGATCATGGTGTAGGGGCTGTACTGGGACAGAGGAAAAACAAAATCTTCCATGTCATCTCTTATGCAAGCAAAACCCTGAATGACGTACAGATCAATTATGCAACTACAGGGAATGAACAATTGGGCGTGGTTTACGCCTTTGACAAATTTAGGTCATATCTTGTTGAGTCTAAGGTTATAGTGTACATATATCACGCCGCATTGAAGTATTTGATGATAAAGAAATCAGGGACAAAAGTGCAGCGAATATGTTGTAGCCGATCACTTATCGCAATTGGAACTTGGAGAGTCGACAGAGTCAGTTGACATAAACGAGATCTTTCCAGATGAGTAGATATTCAGTGTGGAAGGAGCACTTGGTATGCAGACATAGTAAACTACCTGGCCAAATCTATCTTGCCACCAAAGGAAAAGTTCTTTGCAGAGTTAAAATACAATTTTTGGGAGGATCCAATTCTTTATAAGCGAGGGGCATATTAGATTATTCAACGATGTGTGCCTGAAGAAGAAGTGCCTCAAATTTTGGAACATTGTCATTCATCTGTATATGCGAGGCACTTTGGGGCTTCAAACAGCAGCCAAGGTTTTACAGTCGAGATTCTATTGGTTTTACAGTCGAGATTCTATTGGTCTGCATTATTCAGGGATGCCTTTGAATTTGTAAAGAGGTGTGATAGATGTCAACGCACTAGAAACATTTTAAGGAGGAATGAAATGCCGCTAAATAGTATTTTGGAGGTGGAAATATTTGATATTTGGGGAATCGACTTTATGAGACCTTTCCCTCCATCGTTCTCCAATCAATACATCCTAGTAGCAGTTGACTATGTATCAAAGTAGGTGGAAGTAGCTCCATTACCAACCAACAATGCTAAGGTGATAATTGGATTCCTAAAGAAATATATCTTCACCCGCTATGGCATGCCGTAGGCTATAATTAGTGATGGGGACAAACATTTTTGCAATCGCTAATTTGAGCAACTCTTGAGTAAATATGGCGTCAAACATCGAGTAGCTATCCCATATCATCCTCAAACCAGTAAGCAAGTCGAAGTCTCTAATCTACAGTTGACGAGGATACTTGAGGTCACTGTGAGTTTTTCGAGGAAAGATTGGTCTAAAAAGTTGGACGGTGTATTGTGGGCTTGCAGAATGGCATTCAAGACACCCATAGGCATGTCTCCATTTAGACTTATTTTAGGAAAGCGTGCCACGTGCCATTTGAGTTAAAGCACTAAGCATATTAGGCAATGAAACAGTTGAATATGGATTTGAATGTGGTCGGTGAAAAGCATCTGCTACAGCTTAACGAGTTGGATGAGTTCAAATGAAAGCATTTGATAATCCAAACTCTACAAAATGATTTACATATTCATAGGCGAGAGTTTGAAGTGGAACAGAAAGTACTGCTGTATAACTCAAGATTCAAACTCTTCCCGGGCAAATTAAGGTCAAGCTGGTCAGGTCCTTACACTATTACGAAGGTATTGCCAAATAGAGCTATAGAGGTCAGCCATGAAAGCAAAGAAAACTTCATAGTCAATGGACAGAGGCCGAAGTGTTATTGGAGTGGAGAATTTTCCAAAGATCACAATACCAAAATAAAGCAGTTAAGGGAGAGTCGAGCTATCGACTATAAACTAGCGCTGGATGGAAGGCAACCCATTGTATCATTTTTGTTTAATTTGTTTTTCCTACATTAGTTTAAGAATTTTTCATATTTTACCATTTTTAGTAATTATTGATCATCGATCATCCATATAGGTCACATGGAGTCGAAGTATGGTCCACACACATCCTAAAGCATTGAGCACAAGTTAGGATGTTCAAATTTGTGTTTTGGTGGTTGGGTAGGAGCTTCACGCAGTTCGAGGCAAAATTAGGGCTTTTCAAATTTTTCCAGAGTCAAAGTGTGCTTTTAAGTTTAAAATTAGTTTTAAAACTAAGTTCATGGCCTAAATGTAAACCCATATGTTTTGAAATATGTTTTGGCATTTCTAGAGGCGGTGGAAGCCTGGGTCGAGTCATAAGTTGAAAACCAAGATTCAAGAGAGTTTGATTAACACTCAATCTAATGTGTTTAGACACGAACATATATAGAAAAAAATAAAAAAAACAAAAAAGATGGCTTTGCACCATGATCTATGCGACACAAAGATCACAATGCCTTACGGTTGCAAGACATGGTTCAAGGCCTAAATTGGCCCTGACCATTAACTCTATGCGGTCGCTTAGAGTAAGAAAAAAAAATCATTTCCAATAAAGCACACACACACATCCAACTAACGGCACACACTCAACACACATGATCCACAATTAAAGCACACAACACCAATTCTTGCATTCATCTACATAGATTTAACATTGATTGCATTACATTTACGCTCCAAAAATCAACATTGCAAGGTAACACCTAAACCCTATTCTACCAAGATTTTTTTTTCTAGTTCGAAATTTTAGTTTTCGTTGGTATCAAGTAGATTTTGGGAGTTTTCATTACACATGTGGATGAATTGTGAACAATGGGATTCATAAGGACACTTATGCCTTGTATAAGAGAATCACATTATGCATACAATGTGTTCGACGAGTGGTTTAAGTGATGAGTTCGTTGCATCTTTATGAATCTTTCCATCGATATGTGTGGTACTAAACTTGAATTGTGTGTTGTAATGAACTCCTATGGAAATTTCTTTGGAAAACACAAAACCCCAAATTCAACATGACATGACTATGTCATGGCGCTTCACGTCACCTACATGGCCCCGTAATTTGACAACCCGAACAATGTCCAAATGACTCGAAATTTGAAGATGTACTAGAGTACATTGAATACTTTCATATGCTCAAAGTTTACCTGAGAAAATTTCGATATTTCTCGACAGTACCCGAGGGTGAAAGTCCTAGGTCGACCATGGACCCAAATTGAACAAAATGCACGTTTGAGCTAAGTCTTGTTGGTGTTTGACATTTTTGTGATACGAACTCTATGTTGAGACATATTTGATGCATTTTACACACCAACTTTGTACACGTGCTCTTTGAAGAAAGTTTGAGGGTTATGTTCTTATATGTGTTCCTTCATTCCTCTTCACTAGCCATTTATACTTGGTGGTCTAATACAATACTATGCACTTTTACAGGATGCTGCCTAAAAGAACACCCAAGGAAAAGGAAAAAAATGGGATCCTCATCAAGCACCACACGTACCAAAGAGCCCAAAGGGGGCATAAGGAGATTTCTCACCCTCGAGACTGCAGCCCGATTTTCGAACATTGTCAGCCATTGGGCAACACTATCTGAGAGGCCTGTTAAGTTGGATGATTTTCCCGATTTTGAGCTAGTCAACTTGGTCCAAATTTGTAGTTGGCAGAAAGTGGTGGAATGGCCTCACCCAGTCTATGGAAACTTAGTCAATGATTTCTATGCAAACTTCAACATCGAGATAGATACTCTTGGGTCAGAACATTTACATCAGACGTGGGTTAGGGAAAATGGATCATGCTTTCTCTAGAAGTCATCCATGACTATTATTAGCTGAATTGGAACAACGTGGTCCCCATCCCGGGTAATTTTAATTGGAATAAGGTAGTCGAGGTACTTTTAGGACGAGAAAATGCATAACCACTTCCAACAGTAGATTGGTACCAGATCGAGCTCACGCCACCTATAGCCATCCTATAGCTATTCATGTGTCACAATATTGAACTCGTCTCACATACGACAACATTCACTAATCCGAATGCGGGGTTCATATATCATCTAGTTTGAAGAAACAAAATCGATCTGACCACCTACATCTATAATCAAATGCACACAATTGGAACATAGGGGTGACAGACATAGTTTACTAATATTCTCAAGCCTAATCAGCGGGATCTATAGGGTTGTAGGCGACACCATCCCATCAGGGAAAGTACCTGAGAAACCTAGCCCTTTCATCAAGCGCACTACATTAAAGGCTTAGGATCGAGCTAGGGAAAAGCATCAAGAAAAGCTAGAGAATGAGCACTGCAGGTAGCAGCAGGCCGAATCAGGATAGGTAGCTGAAGATGTGGAGATGCCATAAGCTCCTCCACCACCGGTTGGTGTCGACACCCAGCTACTGAGGTGGATTTTGCTACAATGATAGGTCCAGCCAGGACATTCAAACCCTTCAGCAAGCATTTGAGGCTATGAGTACAAACATCCAACACGTGTGGGATGACATGGCAATCACACAAAACTTCGCAACAAATGCCGGTGGAAAGTCCCTTGCAACACATAGAGAAGTTGACATCGTTAATGGGAGATCGGGAATATACGTTGGTTGGATGGACGACATCCAGTGGAGAGCTAATGAGACATGGAACCATTTAGATAGTTTGTAGGCCAGGGTTCAAGCTATGCATGCCGAGCAGACCCAGCAATCAGAGCTTTTGAGGTAGATTTTGTCTCGCTTACCTCCACCACAGGAGATGACACTAGAGGTCCCAGCATCCCATCACTACCACTATACTGATCAGGAGAGTGTCGAATAACCCACTTTCATACTTGTATTCTGATATTGTCCTTAAAATTATGCCTTTTTAAACTTGCACGTATTCATACATTGAGGATAATATATTGTATAAGTTTGGGAGAGGTGGCATAATTTTGATATCAATTTTTCGTTGCATTGGTCACAATTATTGAAAAATGTGTTTCATTGTTACATTACATGCCTGCTGAGTGTTCAAAAAATTTGCATGCTTTATTCAATTTTTTTTGGTGTTTTGTGTGCTTGTATGGGCTTGATAGCCTTGCCAGCTATGATGTGACTATTGGAATAGGTATGCAATAGGAACTATGGATATGGTGCAAGTTGATTAACTTATACTTGTTGATGTGACACTTAACATTTTTGTTGCACACGACTCATGTCCTGAATGTTAGGTTAGTGATTGGGATGATGAACAAGTAGGAGAAAACTGAAAACCCTCCATCGTATTAAACCATAAACCATATGTCGGATAGTTTGGAGATGGTTAAACAATTACGGGGGAACTTGGAGACAGGTAGAGGTTCCGTACATGAAATTGCATTGTATGAATTGACCAATAAGGTGAAAATTAGGTGAAAGTCTTAAGTTGGGGCTGGGTTTTGGAAACTGAATGTCTAAAAAAAAAAAGAGGGACATAAGCTAATTTGTTTAAAAATAACACTCTTCCCGAGCCTTTTGATTTGAGCAAGTAAGCCTGTAAGGGTGATTTGAAACTTGGTGCCCTAAAGCCTATTGGTCTGGGAGTCACTGGCCCAAAACTCACTACAGGGGTCACATAGAAAACAGAGGTAAGGAAGTTAATAAGAAGTCATCTAATCGAGCCTTTGTAACTCGAATGAATAAGCTTCATGGGTCTAAAACCTAATGTCCTAAAGCCAACTGGTTTAAGAGTCATCAACTTAAAGCTCGATACATGGGTTCTATAGAAACCAAATGAGAAGATGACAAAAAGAAAAAAGTTTTAGAGAAAAGGTGAATAAAAGATGCAATAATGTGAAGAAAGCCCTTAGACATTTGGTTGATAAAACTGGACTTTTAATACCAGGCTAGTGACTTAGTTTAATCTTAAGGGTAGAAGAAATCAAAATTAGGAGAGCCTTTATTTGTTGACATGTGAAACTATAGTCGTGAGATCTATCTAAGCTAAGAGAGGGCAAGGACTGTAGATACTTAAACTCCTAACTATAGAACACAACCTGGGATGATTGAGAGAAAAGACTAAGTTTGGGGGGGTGTAACTCTTGAGTGAGGTAAAGATATATCATATCACTTTTGGTCGGGATTAACCTATCACGAGCTTAATGTGCTGGCACGAGTTAATACACACACGTTGAGTCTGCATTTAATGGGTAAGGTTGATTTTATTCTTGCACTAATGAAATTGTTCCTTCTATTGATTACTGAATTCAAATCCTGAAAATTGGCAGGTTATCAAGTCACGTTTTGCGTAGAGTTAAGTCACTAATTTGTTTGAGGACAAACAATAGTTCAAGTTTGGAGGGTTAGATTAGTGTGTTTTTACACACTTATTCGAGCCACAAAATATGACTATTTTTCGATAAATAGAGTGGAATATGACTTAATTCTATTAAATCTTGTTTTGCAGGACTATCTTGATGGTTATGATGGAATTCGATAGAAAAGATATGAAAAAGGACTAAAATGAAAGAAGACAAAAGTTCAGGACCCAAAAGTTGAACCAAAAAGGCAAATTGAGAATATAAATGAGCTAAGTATCAACTCGGGGATAATATGGGATGATAAAAGGAAGAAAAAGGGCAAAATGGAGAAAAATAAAAGTCTAAGGACCAAAGTGCAATTATCTAAAAGATGACCCGAAGGAGTAATCGAGGATTTGATTAAGCCAAGTACCAATTGAAGGCCATTATTGATGTATGGAATGAGAAGAATGAAGAAACGAGGTCAAAATTGAAGAGAATAAGTTTTGAGGACCAAAATGACAAATTTTGAAAGTTTTTACTACCATGCGGTTGCATAGTAGTAATGACCATGCGGTCGCATGCATGAAAACAATGATTTCAAGGGCCAAAAATTGTTCAACTATATGGTTTCATAGTATAAAGCTATGCGGTCACATAGACCAATTCTGAGGTCGACGTCTACAGTTTTTCGTTTTCGTTAAAACTCTTATAAAACTTCATTGGGAAGCAATATATAAACCCTAAAACTGTAAAGTTAGAGAGAGAACGTCTGGGGAAAGAAGAGAACTCATATTGGAGAGGATTTTACACCATAATCACGGGGAGAAACGTGAAGATAGGCTAGGTTTTCATATACTAAGAGATCGATGAACAATGTGATGTGACTTGTGATTTCTAGTTTTTACAAATTTGACATCGAAACATATTTCTTGAGTTTTGAATGATTTATATACAATCAATTGTTTCGATAATTATAATGCGGTGTCTTATTTCATGCATTTGAGAAAATGGAAATGAGTTCGACATGGTATAAATCATCGTAGGATCCGATAGGGGATAGAAATATACCGCTGTGCCTTACGTGAATTCTTAAATGCTCACAAAACTATCTGCATTCTTGTATACTTGCACCCATCATAGAGATGTAGGTCAATAAGATATAAGAATAGGTTTGAATTTACTCGAGAGAGATAGTTGGATAGATTTAGGAGCATTGATTTTTCAAAATATCAATGTGTTGTCAATTTGTGAAATTAAGGTTAAAAGTGGAATTGCTTAGGGATTCGTCATGTTAGTGCGATTCTTATTCATTGATTTCATAAATTTTGCCTCTGACATTTATTTCGTATTCAAATTCACGTGAGTCATACATATTTGCTTATTAGGTCAAAATTAGGGTTAAGACCACAGATCTTGTTCTATTATTCGGTTTCGATTAAGGTGAAATAGATAAAATTAAACTATTCAATTTATGTGTGATGATATTTGGAACTCCAAATTTCACTTTATTACTTGTTGCAACCGTGCACTTGCAGTGGTTTAAATCGAAATATATTTTCGAGAACAAATGCAGTGTCAAAAATAAGGTTAGAAAGAGATTCAAACACTGCAAGTGGTCCTTCAATGAATCTTTTTTGCTCATCTTGATTCCTGTTCATAAAACACAAAACAAAACTACGTGAGAAATGAAAAAATAACAATGAAGAAAATAAATTAACTAAAAAAATGATAAGGGGACGAAGTCACTCTTTTTGCTAGAAAAACCCTTAGCTTATTGTACCGATTCCCCAGCAACGGAGCCAAAATTTTATTACGCCCAAAAAATAATGTGGTAGTTGTAGCACAACTTTGGGGTGTCGATTCCACATGGAGATAGATGAATTACTTACAGGATTCAACAGTTTAGGGTTCTCGTGAATTATGTGGAAAGAATTTATTTATCGGAGTAAACTTTAAATGTCAATGTTCAAATTAGTGAAGCGTCGGAATTTCTACAATTAGTTTGCATCATTCAACATCAACAGCTCATTCTTTTGACTCGATCTTTTATTTAATGAAATAAGATTCAAAAAATGACAATATAAATCAAGCAAAAGCAGTAATTGAATCACACCAATAAAATTAATTGAAATTGAAACTCAAACAAATATTTCAATTGTTCAATGGAGAAACCATGACTGAATCCATGAAAAATTTAATAAAAGTTAAGCTAATTTCTAAACAAATTTATGAGAAGAAAAGATGAACTCTAAAATTGTTTGATAATGAAAAAAAAATTTACATGAATCAAAAGATGTTGAAATCATCAAAACCAACCGAGTTTCTTCGTAGCTTCATCAAAATCTTTAATTCTCCACAGATGTCTTGCACAAAAATAGAGAAAAATGGGTGTGGAGATGTGTCCTTTTGTTCTAGGATGACCTAGGGTTTTAAATTTGAGAAAGTGACGTGTTTCCATAAGAGTTTGATGTAAATTGGGAAATTGAATTTCGCGCTCCAAAAAAAGCCTATGCGACCGTGTGCTATTAAGTGTTGCGGTCACATGATTTAGAAGTGTTTTGTCCTTGATTTTCTAAAACCTTGGGTGAGACCGCATGGAAGTTTCTCTTGTGCGACCGCATAGTTCAATTTACTATACGATTATTGCGTTTTAGGCCTCAAACTCGTTTTCTCGATTCTTAACTTCTTTCCTCTTTTTTCTTCTTCCAAGACTTCATGTCTTCTTTCAATTAGTCTTCGATTCTTTCAAATCTCCGTCTCGCCTTCCGGTTCATCTTTTGGATATTTTCAATTTAGTCTCTGAACTTTTACTTTCTTCCATTTTGATCCTTTTCAATTGTTTATTCTAATTTCCACCGTATTCATCCATTTGCAATCTAAATCAGAATATAATGGTACTGAGTACACTTCATCATCAATTTATCGTAAAAATTTAAGTATTAATGGATGAAGAACTTACCAATCTATGTCATTATCAGATTCAAAGGATTGAGCCGTGTTCTTGGCAATTATTATTATATTTTTGTTCTATTTCTTGCCAAGATTTAGCTTTGAAGGTAATGTTAGTAATAGATAACCAATAATTTTGAATGACAGTCAAGGAAAGAAGCTTTAACCAAAATAATTTGCTTCAAAGTTCAAACTATTAAGTTACTCTTTGTTATATGTATGTATGTTATTTTGTACTTTTTATTCTAAAAAGAATCTCAAGCTTGTCGAGTTTATATAACAATTTTAGAACTTACATGTGCAAGTTTGAAAGTACTTTAGAATAGAAGTAGAGACGACAATACAGCTGAGGTACCACTATGCATGAATTAGAGTGAATCTCTGACTTTTCACTTTATGTAACTAATTTACCTTTGTGAAACTGATTAATTTTGTCTATCTTTATGAAGGTAGAGGGAAAATATCCAGTCAACTAAAGCGTCTTTATTGGTGGCTTACTTAGTTTCAAGTTTCAGAGAGAGAGGAGAAAGACAAGACAAAGTTCTAATCATCAAGTAGATCATTGTGGTTTATTTGGAACCTCAAAACCAATTCAGATAAATGAGAAATTGTGGTTCAAAATTAGAAAAAAAAAAAGAGAGAAAAAATTGGCCGAAAAAATTGCCTAATTCTATTGCTCGAATGATAGGCGGACAAAAATTTTCTATTGAAAATATGACACTAACATTTGAGCGAGAGGCCAGTGACAGATTAGAGAGAGCAAGGAATGCTTCCCTTCGTAAGGATGTGGAGTTTGGAGTGTGTCACTTCACTCACAACCTCTTCTCTTCTATAAATAGGACCTCTCGTATGTCCATTATGCATCATATATCATTGCACCGATATTATATCAAAAACTCTGGGCAAAACTCTTCAAAAATCATTTCCTTACAGAGGGAAGAATTTCTTTCGAGTTTGCTGTTGATTGTAGTTTGGAGTGCTTTTACCACAAGTTGTATTCGTTGTATTTTGGGAGACAAGTGTCATAATTCGTTAGCACTGTTGTAGGATAATTTTATCTTAAGCAAAAAGTGGCAATCATTTGCCTCGGATTTATTTCCTACTTCCTTTTATTGTTCTTTTTTTTTTTCATTTTCATTTTTCATGGAGTTTAAATTTGTTTCTGCAAATTAAATTTAACCTTTATTCTGAATATTATAAACAACAATTTCCCTACCAATAATCCCAACAATATTATCCCAAAAATATTAATATAATTGTGATAATTACGTGAATACCAAGTTTGAGTCAGAAGAAGCTTGCAACTTTGGGTCTGGCTGGCATCTCTCAACGGTTGGCAAATTGATAAATTATTAATTATTACGTTTAGTTAATTTTTATTTTAAAAATGTCTTACCCATATCATTCCCCGTGACCACGGATGGTCCGGGTACACTACACGACATGAAAACATCATATGCACCATCGAAATTATCACCACAATTATATTTACACCACAATTTTTATTTCTTTCATTGCATTTTAATTGTACTTAAAGTTCTTAATCTTTACTCATTATAGTACTTATGTCCCTAACGATTTTATGTCATTATTATCATCAGACTTTCCATTAGTTAACACGTTTTGTATTTAATAACAGTTTTATGTCTAAAAGTCCATTGAAATAACGTAAAACAACTTATTTTTCATCATATTCTTAAAAAAAAAAAATAGAAGTGCGAAAAAATATTTTTTTCCTTGTTTCAAAGCATAAAAATAAAATATTTTGATATAAATCATCATCAAAGATGAGGTGTAGTAATTAATGGAAGGTTGAAGATAAGAAGTCGACGAAAAAAGTTGAAGCAATAATTACTACAATTTACAAAGATTGAGAAGTTTAACTGCTATTAAAATATAGTGTATCAAATAAATATTGTTGTGGCAATCTAACTATCCTTTTATTAATAACAAGAGAAAAATCTAAAGCTAGGAGGGGCATAGATCAAACCTCCAGTAAAAGAAGAGTAAATAATCTCATTCAAAGAGGGAAGTACAATAAAACATAGGGTGTGTTTGAGCCCCATTATTTGGCATTATAATGAGATGAATAGTATTTTTTTTTAAAATGAGTGATTGAAATTTTTTTGATTTACATGTAATATTATTTTATTGAAGATTGTGTGGTTAAAAGTAGGAGAGAAAAATTTAATTTAATGCAATGAGAAATAATGAGGTTCAAACAAGGGCATAATATGTAAATCAATGAAACTCATAAGGGCACATCCATCATCTAGTCTGATATGAATCAAGGCACGTCCACAACCGAAGCGAGTCAAGCGATGAGTTACGGAAAGGATCCATTGATAGTCGAAGGCGGACCGATTACGCGATCGAGGACGAAGCGAGTGAAAGAAGCGATGGGATTGCTTGTCAAGCAAGTGATCGATGAAACAATGTTCGGCAGGTCAAATGGAATAAGTTTCATGCTGAGGTCGAAGGCCGAAGGAACTTGGATCAACGAGATAAAAGCGGACGAAGGCGGCACGGAGTTGGTCTATGCGACCGCAGGCTCAATGGCCTATGCGGCCGCATAGAAGGCCACCGAAACTACTTGTGGCTGGCTGGGTTGATCTATGCGACCGCATAGATCAAAAAGCGGGAAAAAAATTCGTTTTTTTTTTAATTTTTGCCGAATCTTCTAATGTTGGTAGAACTCTTGTGAAATCAAAATATTACCATATTTTGATTAATTTGGACGTTTTTTATGCCATAGTATAAATAGGAAACTCTTTTCATTATGTAAAAAAACTTTTGCTGAAATTAATACAGAGAGAGAAATTTCCTTTCAATCAATTGTTCTTCATTGGACAAACTTAGAACTTATCAAGAACCGATTTCTTGTGGCGTTCTTGACGTTGGATTGTGGGTTTCATTGATTGTAATCAAGGGGTTTTAGATTCTTCGCTAATCTAAGGTTTCGTGGTTCGATTATTGGGGTTCAAGATCCAAAATCGGATTAGTATTGGCTTTCTTGGGTTCCGCATCAATCAGTTGTGGGTTTCGTAGTTTCCATTGCTACGGGGTTCGCATCAGTTGGTATCAGAGCTTTGGCTCCAATTTAATCAGGTTATATCTTTGTTTTTTTTTATTTCCTTTCAATTCCTTGTGTTCTTGTGTCCAGAAGGTTTTCTTGATTCTTTGATCCAAAAAGTGTCAAAAAGAATCTTCATATTCTGTTTCTCGGGGTCAATTTTCGCCCAAATTCGTTTTCGTTTTCTGCGTTGGTTTTGTTATTGAATTCAGGATCATAAGAAAAAAAGTTACTGTTCATCCGTATAGCTATAAAAAAAATTGTTACATATTATTGATCCGTCAAATACCAATAATTTTTTTTATTCAATATCGTTTCTCAGTTGCCTAGACACATTGATTCATTCCATTCCTTCAATTCAAAGTCAAAGTTTTAGAAGTTTCCTTGAGTCCTTTTGTTACAATTCTTTGAAACACATCCGGTTTGAGAATTCTACAAGATTGATTGATTGATTGAGTTCGTTGATTGTCCTTAGAAGCAATTGTTGAAAGAACTGAGTGGTAAAAGGCAGAGAGGTGAGCTCAATAGAGGGTAAAAGCCATTGTGGTTTCCGAGTGACTTTGGTGAGGCAGTTAAATAAAATTTTAGTGTTAGGATGTCAGAAAGGGCAGAATCAAACTCAAGCCGACAACGCAACAATAACAACGCATCGGAGGATTTGGTGCAAATGTTTCAAAGGACGTTTGGAGATATGAGAGAACGGCTGGAGAAGCAAGAGGCTTGGATGAATAGGTTAGATACATCGGTGGCCAATCTTAGTCGGGGGCATCGAGTGGATGTGTCCAATGCCAGAGGACCGGATAGATGGGAGCCTAGGAGGGAAAGGCGAGAAGAGTATGGATATGGGAGTGAACTGGGCGAAGATGAATTTCACGGTGTTGAGATGGGAAGGATGAGGAATAGAGGAGATAGGTTCGACAGACGGGGTCAGAATGATCGCGGGGAGGAGTTGGATGGAAATCTAGGAAATATAAAGATGACCATTCCTTCATTCAAAGGAAGGAGTGATCCCGAAGCATATCTGGAGTGGGAGAGAAAGGTTGAGATGATCTTCGAATATTATAATTATTCGGAGGAGAAGAAGGTGAAGTTAGCGATTTTAGAGTTCAATGACTATGCCATTTCATGGTGGGACCAAGTGGTTACTTCACAACGTAGGAGTGGGAGAAGACCAATTAGCACTTGGAAAGAATTGAAGTCATTGATGAGAAAGAGGTTTGTTCCTAGCCACTATTACCGAGATATCCATCAAAAACTGCAAGGCCTATATCAAGGGTCGAAAAGTGTAGAAGATTACCATAAGGAGATGGAAATACTCATGATTAGGGCTAATGTGGTGGAGGATCGAGAGGCTACCATGGCATGATTTTTGAATGGTTTGAATAGGAAAATTGCTAATGTAGTAGAGTTGCAACATTATGTGGAGTTGGAAGACATGTTGCATGTGGCTATGAAGGTGGAGAGACAGTTGAAGAGGAAAGGGACAGCTAGGCAACCGATAGGAACTTCGAGTGCAAATCCATCTTGGAAACCGGGATGGAACGACAACAAAAACAACAACAACAATAAGGTTGATAAAGCTGTACCTAAGGGTAGGAATGAATGGCAAAAAGCGAAAGAGGAAAGTGCTAGCAAAACAGCACCCAAGACTGATTGGAGGACGTTGAAAAGGAAGAAAAATTGGAGTTTGCTGTTGGAGAATCGTTGGTGTCACAGAGAGCTCTTAACACTCAAGTCAAAGTGGATGATTCGGAGCAGCAGCGAGAAAATATCTTCCATACACGTTGTTACGTCAACGATAAGGTATGTAGCATGATAATTGATGGTAGCAGTTGCACGAATGTAGCTAGCACAACTATAGTTGAGAAACTAGGACTAGCATTGTTAAGACACCCTAGGCCTTATAAGTAACAATGGTTGAATGATAGTGGGGAAGTTAAGGTGAATCGAAGGGTCTTAATTAATTTTTCGATTGGAAGTTATAATGGCAAAGTAGCTTGTGATGTGGTGCCTATGCATGTGGGACATATATTGTTAGGAAGACCATGGCAATATGATAGAAGGGTCACACATGATGGGTATAGGAATCGATATAGCTTTGTCAAGGATGGGAAGACTATTACTCTTGCTCCATTAACACCTGCACAAGTTTATGGAGATCAACTCAAGCTGAAAAGTGAGGAAGATGAGAGAATAAGAGAGTCTGGAAAAAGGAAAGGCAATAGTGCAACCATCGATAAGAGAGAAAATAGTGAGGTGGCTAAGAGTGGAGAAAAGAGAAAGGAGCCACGTGAGGGGAAAGAAAAGGAGTTAGTTGAGAAGAGAGAAAAAGAGTCAGCTGAGCGGAGAGAAAAGCCAAAGGTCAACTTCTATGCAAAGGAGAGTGAGTTGAAAAAGGCTATGAGTGAAAGTAGACAAATGATATTGTTAGTGTACAAGGAGTCCCTCCTCAATCTTGAGGATTCTAACACATTCCTTCCTAGTTTTCTAACACATCCCTCCCTAGTTTGGTTAAATCTTTATTGCAGGAGTTCGACGATGTGTTTCCCGAGGAGATGCCAAGTGGATTACCACCAATCAGAGGCATCGAGCACCAGATTGACTTTGTACCCAGAGCTATCATACCTAATCGACCAGCTTACCGAAGCAATCTCGAGGAGACGAAGGTGCTTCAGAAGCAAGTGGAGGAATTGATGAGCAAAGGTTATGTCAGGGAGAGCATGAGTCCATGTGCTGTACCTGTTTTGTTGGTACCTAAGAAGGACGGGACTTGGAGAATGTACGTGGATTGCTGAGCTATCAACAATATCATGGTAATGTATCATCATCCAATACCTAGGTTAGATGATATGCTTGATGAGTTGCATGGGGCTTG
>NC_036251.1:15364960-15393991 GCF_002742605.1 Olea europaea var. sylvestris
TCCGACATATGACAAAGAGTTGTATTCACTTGTTCGAGCTTTGGAGACTTGGCAGCACTATTTATGGCCAAAGGAATTCGTGATACACACCGATCGTGAATCTTTGAAGCATTTGAGAGGTCAAGGTAAGTTGAACAAAAGACATGCGAGATGGATGGAGTTTATTGAGACTTTTTCATACGTCATCAAGTACAAACAAGGTAATGAAAACATAGTTGCTAATGCATTGTCTCGAAGGTACGTGCTTCTAAATTCATTAAGTACTAGATTACTTGGTTTTGAGCATATTAAAAGCATGTATGAAACTGATAGTGATTTTTCTGATTTATATTCTTCATGTGACAAATGTGCATTTGATAAATTCTATAGGCATGAAGGATATCTTTTTAAGGAAAATAAGTTGTGCATTCCTAATTGTTCTTTGCGTGAATTATTGGTAAGGGAAGCACATGGGGGTGGTTTAATGGGACACTTTGGGGTTCAAAAGACTTTAGACATGTTAGGAGAACATTTTTATTGGCCTAAAATGCGACATGACGTAGAGCAAATATGTGGAAAGTGTGTAACTTGTAAAAAGGCTAAGTCTAATGTTCAACCTCATGGATTGTATACTCCTTTGCCTGTGCCTAGCGAACCATGAGTAGACATATCTATGGATTTTGTGTTAGGTTTGCCTAGGACAAAGAAGGGTAGGGATTCAATATTTGTAGTGGTCGATAGGTTTAGTAAGATGGCGCACTTTATACCATGTCATAAAACTGACGATGCTACTAATATTGCGGACTTGTTCTTTAAGGAAATAGTATGTTTACATGGAGTACCTAAGAGTATAGTGTCAGATAGAGATGTGAAATTTTTGAGTCATTTTTGGCGTGTTTTGTGGAGTAAGTTAGGAACTAAGTTATTGTTTTCTACAACTTGTCACCCACAAATAGATGGTCAAACTGAGGTGGTAAATCGAACTATGACATAATTGCTTAGGACAGTGATCAATAAAAATTTGAAATCATGGGAAGAGTGTTTACCATTCATAGAATTTGCATATAATCGAGCCATACATTTTACTACTTCATTTTCTTCTTTTGAGAGTGTTTATGGTTTTAATCCACTAACACCTATGGATTTAATACCTTTACCTGTGCATGAACGAGGTAGCTTGGATGGGAAACGCAAGGCAGAGATGGTGAAAGCACTCCATGAAAGGGTCAGGATGCAGATCGAAGAGAAAGGAAAGCTGGTTGCATCAAAAGCAAACAAAAGAAAGAGACGCGTTACATTTGAACCTGGAGATTGGGTCTGGGTGCATTTCAGAAAGGAGCGTTTTCCAGAATAGAGGAAGTCGAAGCTGCAACCAGAGGTGATGGACCGTTTCAAGTCATTGAGCGGATCAACGACAATGCCTACAAAGTGGACTTACCAGGTGAGTATAATGTTTAAGCTACTTTTAATGTTGCTGATCTATCTCTTTTCGATGCAGGTTCAAATTCGAGGACGAATCTTTTCGAAGAGGGAGGAGATGATATGAATCAAGGCACGTCCACAACCGAAGAGAGTCAAGCGATGAGTTACGGAAAGGATCCATTGATAGTCAAAGGCGGACCGATGACGCGATCGAGGACTAAGCGAGTGCAAGAAGCGATGGGATTGTTTGTCAAGCAAACGATCCATGAAACAATGTTCGGGAGGTCAAAGGGAATAAGTTTCATGCTGGGGTCGAAGGCCGAAGGAACTTGGATCAACGAGATAAAAGCGAACGAAGGCGGCACGGAGTTGGTCTATGCGACCGCAGGCTCAACGGCCTATGCGGCTGCATAGAAGGCCACCGAAACTACTTGTGGCTGGCTGGGTTGATCTATGCGACCGCATAGAAATGATCTATGTGGCCGCATAGATCAAAAAGCGGGAAAAAATTCGTTTTTTTTTAATTTTTGCCGAATCTTCTAATGTTGGTAGAACTCTTGTGAAATCAAAATATTACCAAATTTTGATTAATTTGGACGTTTTTTATGCCATAGTATAAATAGAAAACTCTTTTCATTATGTAAAAAAACTTTTGCTGAAATTAATACAGAGAGAGAAATTTCCTTTCAATCAATTGTTCTTCATTGGACAAACTTAGAACTTATCAAGAATCGATTTCTTGTGGCGTTCTTGACGTCGGATTGTGGGTTTCATTGATTGTAATCAAGGGGTTTTAGATTCTTCGCTAATCTAAGGTTTCGTGGTTCGATTATTGGGGTCCAAGATCTAAAATCGGATTAGTATTGGCGTTCTTGGGTTCCGCATCAATCTAGTTGTGGGTTTCGTAGTTTCCATTGCTACGGGGTTCGTATCATAGTCATCATAGATTTCATATATCTTGTAAGATATCGTGTTTTGGTCAAATAATAGGCATACTCTAAATCACTAATAGAGGGAGAGGGATTGCGTTGAGAGAAAGTAGGCCCAACACATGGCAAGTAGAAATATGGGACGTCGTGTCAGATCCGATTGAGCCACAAAACTCGTTTTATCATCTTCAACATTAAATGTGTAGTCATCCAAATTCATGATGTCCATGTTACTCTGAATCTATGTTCGAACGTTATCTGAAGAGGATACTAGACTCGAGATGCAAAGCCCCAGGGATGAAGACTTGTGGAACCCACCTACTAGACTAGACACCAATTTATCAATAGCAAGCTAGAAGGTAGATCCCACCTTCGTTCAATACCACAATTTGAGATCGATCGACATCTTCTTAAGATCGACCTCATCACTATCAATAGCTTCCATAATACCCTTAAATGAAGTTTTAGTCCCTAAATTGTCTGAGAGGGAGCAATAAAAAAATGCAATGAAGGGTTTTGAAACTCTTGACATGAAAGAAATTGCTTTGTTTTTCTCTCATTTCCTATTAGCGAGTTCCAAACCACTTTCTTTTGTATGTTGATAGTTATATGTGTATGCTTACGAGAAAGCTTAATAGCTAGACGAGTAATAATAGCAGAAGCAAGAAAAAATAGTAGAAACACCAAGCACGACATGAGAAATAGCATGCCCACGAGTGCGAGTGAGAACTATTGTCTGAGAGAGTATCTCAAGAGGAACTATTGGATGAAAACACTAGAATCAATACATTTATGATCATCAAATTTGTGGCAACTAGACCAAAGGGGACATATGGAGAGATGGAACAACGTCCAAGTTGTGATAAACAAGACCGTTCGATGAAATAACAAGAACGGAGGAGACTAGACGACAATAGGGCACACGACACTGGAAAAGATGGCTAAGCTCAAACTAAGATGACAATAGGGCACACCACACAATAGGGGTTGGCATGGAGGGTCACTGACCCCCCCCCCCCCCCCCCCCCCCAAAACTTTGGTTTTTTTTTTTTTTTTTTCAATTTTTTATGTTTTTCTTTCAATTTTAGAAGTTATTATGACATGTCAAATGAAATCGAAAATATTGCATTCTTAATATCATTTCGAAGTACTCACGGCTTAGTTTTCTACGTTGTTAATGGTGCTTAAAACAGCCTACTGTAGCAAATGTTACAGCTTGTTACAGTATGTCGTTCCAAACTATTATTTTGAGAATGTCGATAACATGCTAATTTTAAAAATTCTTTGACAATCGTACGCTAGCAGAATCTACCAAGCGTCTATGTCATCTTGAAGATCATTTCGAGAACCATATCGTAGGCATACTAAATGGTCCAAACAGATATCGAAAATAGTTAAAGAAATGTCAAACATACTTGTTAAAAAGAGATGTATAATTTGTATTTCTTTAAAAATTTTCAATTATTATTATTTTTGTGACACAAAATTTCAATATAATTTACATCATTTTATTAAAAAAATATTCATGGGATATGACATTAAAAAATTTTGAAATTTTACATTCGAATAATTCATACCATTGTAAATTTTTGGATGTAAAATTACATGGGCTATATTTCTTGTGATATAAATTTTCGAATGAAAAATTCTTCACAACTTTTTTGTAATTGTGTCCCCCTAACTTCAAATGTCTGCATCCACCCCTAATGTGAGGGCAAGCGCATTGGCACAATTCCTTGCTTAAACATTGTCTCCATTCCTCAAAGACAAATCATGTACCCACTTAGTCACATGTTGCCCTCTTTAATCATTACAACAAAACAATATACTCCATACCTTACTCTGCTTCAACCTTGTGTCTAGTCTTTCCATCAAATAATTATTTATTTGCATGGCACTAAATTAATTAATTAATTTTTTACAGGTAATTAATCTTAATTTTTGGATCGGGTCAAGCCAAGACCGTTTGGGTTAATATAAATATGTGACTAGGGTTTTCAATTTATAGAGATTTCTCATAATTCATGCTAGCACAAGAGGAGAAAATCCTGATGGCTGCAATCTATTCTCTGTGTGGAATTCATTGAAGGATGGACAATTGGATAGCCGTGGGAGGTAGATCCGAGTTGCTGGAACAAAAATAAAGCAAATGAGTTTGCAGATCCAAGAAAATGTACAACGTTTATCACAATCCTGGTGTGTGTGTGTGTGTGTATATATATATACACACACACACAGAGTATTGACTCTCAAACACATAAATTCCTTTACATTATTGATGTTATCTTTGTAAAGAGCAGTATTGGCATATTGGATTCTTTGCGAAATTGCTCACAAGAGTTACTCTTCGAGAAAGAACATTCACAAATGTTAAGAGGACAAATCAAAAATAAATTATTATTTTAGCTACCGAGAGTCTGAGAATGAATATTTAACTAAAACTTTTAAAAATGTTAGTGATAATATACATTCGATGTATTATGATGTACATTTAATAAGATCCACCTAAAAAAGTCGATATAGAGCTCTCGTTTACACTACATTTTACTTGATTCATTAGCATTCCACTTGTATATGTTGTCCAACCCCATGTCTCTCCATCCGAAGCTCTATATACCACTATCTATGATTAATGAAGGTAAAGTACTCCAATATAAAGTAGATGGAAGAGATTTTCAAGTCATTTTCAAGAATTAAATAATTAGTCAATTTTATTTATTTTTTAAAATCATTTAAGAATAATCATTTTCCTGCTGTAAACGCATGTGAAATTATAGTATACAAGCCTACAAATCTTTCCTTCATAAGAACCCTAGCTAATTGTACAGAAGTATAAAACCCGTGAACGCAAAGAATCCAGTAACCGTAACAGCTATATATTTTTGTCTTTACCTTTTCAATAACGAAGTTTAGATACAATGTCATGGTAATTCTTAACTTGATACAAAACTTGCCGAACCAATAAATGCTACATTCCCCATATTTTAACATTGAAAAACTTTTGCATCAGTTTACAAGTATGGATCCACCTGTCTGATCAATAACCCTGTGACACATTATCGCCACAAGTCAATATTGGGGTTTAAAAACTTCGGTACAAACACCAAGCCCCATCCATGGAGCAAAAGTATCACAAACAAACATACTCATCTATATATTTCTTCAAAACATTAATACATGAAAGGGTAATTTATGGTCACCATTTATTTCATAGTCAATGGGAAATAATATTTAGTTAGTGCTAAAACATCTAACTTTAGAATCACACAAATAATTTTCTACAAATAGCAACATATTGGCATTATTCGAAAATGAGAACAAATAAATAAGCTAAGTTCATGTCACGGGATAGAGTTGTATAAATTTATTTTTAACGAAATTTTTTTTTATTGAAGAAAAATGTATTTAATTATGGTGTACTGCACATGACATGAGGGTGTCCTTGTCTACTCTTGTTCAAATGTCATAGGACCAGAAAGATTCACAGGATGAAACAACTGAACCGCACAAAACAGAATGCCAACTTATTAATAAGCCAAAGTCAACTCAACAAGACCTTTCAGTTGTGTTCTACTTTGGTTCCTTCTTGTCATATTAGGATAGAGTTAATTGTCTCACCTACAAATTTAAGCAGCTAGACAAGAAAGACTCATTTGTTTATTTAAATTTAGTTTTCAACTCATCCCATCACATGCACCATCCATTCTTGAACCAATAACCAGCTTTCAACTAACCTAGATTCATCATTTGTCCCTAGGGACCAACAAGGGGTACTATGGAGATATTCATGTCTAATCTTAGGCCTTGCCTCACCATCCATAGTCAAACCTTACGGAAGAACCCTTAGGTTTTTGGGCCATTGGATTCTCAGTGGTCTAAATTTGCATGGCATTAGCAGGTCTAAATTTTAGTGTTAAGTTAATGTAAATTGAAATCACACTAGAGATGATTTGATCTGTGAGACCCATAAATGCAAAAATACACATGTTTTTTCTGATGCACAATCAAGAATTGTGGAATTATGACATGATGTTGACCTATCAGGTAAATTACTTTCAATTATTTGCATAACATGGAAAATTCCCGATTGAACGAGAAATTGAATTCCAGTCTGTCTTTAGTGATAGTGGCTTCCTGTAAATATACATTAGACATATTGCTATATACAGAAAAGATAATTACAGAAATAATGTATAAGGTAAAATGGTATTCTGTCCATATGATTGCCATAATATATTTGTCCAAATATAGCTCCTGTCATAGCTGTCGAATAATTGATTTTGCTGCTCTCCATAATTGTAGCTAAGGATTGTTAGTCTCTTTACCCTCCCTCAAGCTTAACGGAGCAATGCAGAGATTGTGCTTGGACCGTAGGAACATAAACTTGTCACGAGAGAGGTCTTTAGTAAAAAAATCAGCAAGTTGGTGAGAGGACGGGACATAATGTGTGAAGAGAGTTTTGCTGGTGACGAGCTCCTGAACAAAATGATAATCAATTTCAATATGGCGAGTTCGAGCATGGAACACGAGATTGGCAGCCAAGTGAATGGCCGAGACATTATCGACATATATGCAGGGAGTCGACGGGAGTGTAATGCCAAGTTCACAAAATAGATAGCTGAACCAACGAAGTTCAACGGCTGTATAGGCAAGGGCCCGATACTCAACTTTCGTACTAGAGCGAGAAATAGTTGTCTGTTTCTTAGTCGTCCATGTAAGAAGATTGGAAACGAGAAAAGTGCACGCCCCAGTCGTTGACCTAAGATCATCAATCGAACCAGCCCAATCAGAGTCAGAGAACCCCTGTAGGGAAAGGTCGAAAGAGCGATGAAACACAAGGCCATGTTCTATAGTGCCTTTCACATAACAAAAAATACATTTTACTACTTGTAAATGAGTAGTTCAGGGACTATGCATGAATTGGCAAACTTGATTGACTGCAAAAGAAGTATCAAGGCGAGAAAAAGTAAGGTATTGAAGACCACCAACCATGCTTCGATAAAGAGTGGGGTCGAAAAGAGGTTCACCATCGCTGCAAGAGAGTCGAGTGTCTGAAGGTAGTGGAGTGGGACATGGTTTACATTCTGTCATATTAAATTGCTTGAGGAGATCAGCTGCATACCTTGATTTAGCCAAGAAAAGGAAGGAAGATGTGCGGGATATTTCCATACCAAAGAAGAACGAGAGATTGCCCATTCGATGACTATTAAAGGTGGAACACAGGTATCAATATCCATAACGGTAGAGCCAGTGACTATAATGTCATCAACGTATACAATGATGAAAATAGAGCTAGCTAAGGAGTGTAAGTAAAATAAAGAAGCGTCAGAACGACTGTAAGTGAAATGATGGTCCAATAAGAAAGAGTGAAGATGCTAGAACCAAGCACGGGGGGATTGTTTAAGGCCGTAGATAGCCTTATGACGACCACAAACATGGTGAGGCTTAGAGGGATCATGGTATCCCGAGGGTTGTTTCATGTAGACCTCTTCTTGTGGTACCCCATTTAAGAAGGCATTACGAACATCAAGTTGTTGGAGGGGCCAGTCATAGGAAATAGTAAGGGCTTATGGTACAAATAGTAGCTGGTTTAACCACAGGACTAAATGTTTCGTCAAAATCAAAACCTTCTTTTGATTAAATCCCTTTGCCACAAGATGGGCTTTGTAATGATCAATGGACCCATCCGATTTATGTTTCACCTTAAATACCCATTTACACCCTACAACATTTATAAAAGGAGAGGCTGGAACCAGTGTCCATGTGCTATTACACATGAGAGCATCATACTCGTCGTCCATTGCAGACTTCCAATGAGTATATGGAGAAGCAACTGTAAAGTTATCGGGTTTCTGATTTAAGGGATTAGATAATAGAGCAAATAGTGCATGGGGTAAAGGGTGAGGGATAGTTTCAAAGTATAGGGATGAGAGAGAGCGAAACTTTTTAGGAGGGTTAGGAGAGTCGGGAGAAGAGGAGGGAGAAGTATGGGTGGTTTTGGATCGTGTCTGGAGGGAGAGATCTGGGCTAGTGTTGTTATGTGTAGGGGTAAGATGGGAAGGAGAGTGTATACCTAACTCAGGAAATGGGATGCCCAAAGGAGAGGAAGGCCCGTGCAAAGAAGAGAAAAGCTTACTGAAAGTATCGATTGAGCTTGATGAGGGAGAGAAATTGATCTAAATATCAGATGGACTACCGGCTGAGAAATGAGAATCAAGAGGGCCAATTAAATTCACATCCGATGCATTGCGATCGAAGAGCATAGAAGTTGAGCCGAAAAGTGAATTTGTGGCGTAAGGAAAGGTTGTTTCATCAAAAACAACATTTCGTGAAATTTAGACCCAACCGCTTGTCATGTCAAGGCAACGATATCCTTTATAGTGAGTCGTGTATCCAAGAAATACGCATGGTGTGGATTTAAAGGCAAGTTTATGTTTGTTATATGGTACTAAATGAGGAAAGCAAGCACATCCAAAACTCTTAAGAATAGTATAATTCGGGACCCAGGAAAAAAGTTGTTGAAAAGGAGACCGAGAAGAGGTGTTAGCAATTGATCGATTAGGAAGATGACAGTAGAGAATGCTTCCACCCAAAATTTGAACGGAAGATGAGATTGGGCTAAGAAACAAAGGCCCATACTTACAATATGGCGATGTTTTCGTTCAACCACTCCATTTTGCTGAGGAGTATGAGGGCAAGAGATTTGGTAAGAAATTCCACGGTCACGAAGAAATAACATAAAAAGATTGCTAGAAAATTCACCGCCACCATCAATTTGAATTTGTTTAATTGTGGAGTTAAAACGATTTTCAACCATTTTAGTAAATGCAATAAAAGTCGAAAGAGCCTCTGATTTTCATCCCAATGGATAAAACCAAGTGAATCTAGTGTGATCATCAACAATTGATAAATAGTAACAAAATCCTTGATGTGATGCAATATGTGAGGGACCCCATAGATCAAGTTGTATTTACGATAATTAAAAGGATGTTGGCAAGACTTGCCCAACGGACAAATATGACAATGCTTAAAAGATTTTAATGTACCACGAACAGGTATATTGCATTTATGTAACAAAATATTAAAGATAGACTGCGCGGGGTGACCAAGGCGGATATGCCAAACATGTGGAGTCGTGCGAGCACCATAAAGAGCCATTCGATTGGTTACAGGTGGAGACGGTTGAATATGATAGAGTCCATCCGAGCTATTCCCAGTGAGAAGAATAGTCCCTGTCTTCTTGTCCTTCCGCGAAACCCATTAGTATCAAATTCAAGAAAGCATGCATTATCACGACAAAGACGACGAATAGATATTACATTTTTTTGAATGGCAGGGATGCATAAAACCTCATTAAGATTTAATAATTTTTGGGGTCCAATTAATTTTACGTTCCCAATATGAGTAATGTTTAGTTTATTTCCATTACCAACAACTATAGTATCTTTCCCTATATAAGGCTAGGGATCGGAAATACCACCTGGACTGGGACTTGTAGGGTTGATTTCCCCCAAACTCCAAGTACAAAATCGAGCTCAGTTTACCAATTTATCGACACCACAAAGGTTGAGACAACTCCAAGAGCCACCACTGCCGCCGCCCCCCACTCCAGTTGCTATAGGTTGGAAGTGAAGTCCAATGATGTGTCCACAAAAAGATTAACCACAAAGGTCACAGTGAAGTATATCAAGAAGCCGAGAAGTGGAGTCACACAAAGAGAAGGGAAAAATAGGCACACCATAGGAGGCCGAAAGGAAGGAGGGATTATATGCCAAATAAATGTCCAAAATAGGTAATTTAGGTTAAGGTCAAATTGTGGACCAAAAACAAGGCTCGACTCAATTAAAGTGGGCTTTAAAATAATAATATAGCCTTCCAAGGAAATGGGGCGAACCGTGAGCAACACTATTTAAAATAGGTTGCTTCGAACGGTCCATAACAATGTGGATTGTGTTGTCTCGATAATTGTGTAGATGTACTAGTCAATCATATGGCTAAAGCCGATTGATAATAAGAACCGAGGTTACATCATTGCCCGGGGAGATCGTTTGACAACAAATTACCTAACAACCTTCACCTTGGTGTCAAAAGACCTGCAAAAGAAAATTGTCTTCCATTAGTAACACCTCTAATAGAAAAACAATAAAATTGGAAATCATTTACCTGTACCAATGTTTAGAAGTTCCTTGCAACTTCTAAATTTTGCTAGTGGTAGTACCTTCGTCCCCATATCAGATGGGTTGTAGTGGGTATGGACTTTCTCAAGTCTTATCACCTCTTGAGATACTATATCTCTAATGAAGTGGAGTCTAACATCAATGTGTTTAGTGCTCTCGTGAAAAACAGGATTCTTGCATAAATGTATAGATGATTGACTATCAGAATACACTATCACATAATCATTCAAGACACACAGTTCATGAAGTAGACCTCTAAGCCATAGAGCTTCTTTAATAGCTTCAGTGGTAGCAATATATTCTGATTCTGTAGTGGATAGTGCAACAATATGTTTTAACTGTGATTTTCAACTTACACATGAATTAGATAAGGTAAACACGTAAGATGAAGTAGATTTCCTACCATCCCTATCTCCCGCATAGTCAGCATCTACAAAATCCTTTAATTTTATGCCTTCTTTATTAGCACTAAACTTTAAGCCTGCGTTACCAGTACCCTTCAAGTACTTTAACAGCCGCTTTAGCGCTTCCCAATGTTCAGGGCCCGAATTAGCCATATATTTACTGAGAGTACTAGCAGCAAAACCTAAATCAGGTCTAGTGCAAACCATCAAATACATTATGGAACCAATCACATTAGAGTAAGGTACTCTGCTCATGTATTCAACTTCACGCTCATTGCAAGGAGATTGTTCCTTCGATAAAAGAAAATGATTAGCAAGAGGCAACGTGACAGGTTTGCAGTCACTCATATTGAATTTCTTCAGTACTTTGGATATGTATGGAGACTGATGCAAAAACAAAATAGAATTTGACCTATCTCTTTGGACTTCAATACCCAAGATTCTATTAGCCTTACCTAGGTCTTTCATGTCAAATTCACCACCTAGTTTTGCTTTTATGTTATTTATCCACTTAGAGGATGATCTAATCAAAAGCATGTCGTCCACATAGAGCAACAAAAACAGATAATTATCATCAATCTCATTGTGTTGAAAATACAGGCAGTGATCAAATTTACTTCTTTGGAACTCTATAGTGAGTACAAAGGAATCAAACCTCTTGTACTACTGTCTAGGAGATTGTTTTAACCCATACAAGGATCTTCTAAAAAAAACACACATAATCAGGTTTTGACTTATCCTTAAAACCTTTAGGTTGATTCATGAAAATTTGTTCATCAAGCTCACCATGTAAGAAAGCAGTTTTTATGTCAAGTTGTTCAAGGTCCCAGTTAAAATGGGCAACTAATGCAAGCATGACCCTGCTAGTGGTGAACTTAACAACTGATGAGAAAATTTCATTATAATCAATGCCCTCCTTCTGTGTGTAGCCTTTAGCCACTAACCTAGTTTTAAACCTTAGGCGTTCCAAGTTGCTAGTTCATTTCTTAACCTTAAAAACCCATTTGCAATCAAAAATTGATTTATTCTTAGGCCTAGGTACTACACTGCCTATTGCTTCTTCAAAGGTCTTTGGCTTTTTATCAGCTAGTTCTTCATAACTAGCCTGGGCAAAAGCTAATTCAGATTCAAAACCAAACCTTCTTGGTTCTCTCGTCTGTCTCCTCTCTCTATCCCTAACTAAGTTATAGTTAGCTAAAAGATTTTCTTCTTCATAGTATTCTTCTGTCACTATTTCGTTACTATTCTCCACTTCGGGTTCCTGAGTTTGAGTCTCCACCTCATTTGAAACAGTAGGGGCAGGTGGACTAAGTTTTCCTAACTCCACCTTAAACTGGTCTCTCTCTTCACCTGATTCTACTTCACTCTCAGGTTCAGTTTTCCCTTTAATACACGGCATCTCATTTGCATTAAACGTGACATCTCTACTTATGATGATTTTAACCCCTTTTTGGCTTCTATCCCATAACCTATAACCCTTAACACCCTCGGGGCATCCTAGGAAAACACACTTCCTAGCTCTAGGTTCCAACTTACCCTCACTTTGATGAAAAAAAGTTGTACAGCCAAAAGTTCTAAGTATTGAGTAATCACTCAGTTTTCCCAACCATCTCTCACGCGGAGTGTCACCATTCAATGTAGCAGAACGAGTCAGATTAATCAAATAGCAAGCGGTCATAACAGCCTCACCCCAAAATGACTTGAGAACACCCGAACTAATCATCATGCAACGTACTTTATCAAGTATGGTTCTATTCATCCTTTTTACTACCCCATTTTGCTGAGGGGTGCAGGGGACAATCTTATGTCTAGTTATGCCGCTTTCTTCACACATACTATCAAATTCTTTATTGCAGAATTCTAGGTCGTTATCTGTCCTTAAAAATTTGATTTTCTTGCCAGTTTGGGTTTCCACTTGTCTCTTCCAATTATTAAAACTATTGAAGGTCTCAGATTTATCCTTCAAAAGATAGACCCACACTTTCCTAGTGTAGTCATCAATAATAGACAGGAAATATCTATTACCACCCGATGTGGGGTTACTCGCAGGACCCCAAAGATCAGAGTGCACATATTCGAGCATGCCTTTAGCTCTATTAACACTCATGGAGAAAGAAGTTTTGTGATTCTTACCAAGCACACAATGATCACAAAATGGCACATCTGACACACAGTCATTACCAAAAGCACCCTTTTCATTAAGTAGCTTAAGTCCCTTGACCCCTACGTGAGCAAGTCTATTATGCCATGTGTGTGTGTGATCAATCTTGGCAGAGGAGATAGAGGAATTTACATCTCTAATCACTTCCCCAGTAGTAATGTATATATCGTTTTTCTTAATTCCCTTAATGGAAACTAAAGCACCCTTGATCATTTTTAGCATACCATTTCCAATTTTACCAGTAAAGTCATCCTTCTCAAGTCTCCCTACTGAAATCAAATTCCTAGACAATTCAGGAATATATCTAACATCCTTTAACATATACACAAAACCTGTGTCAAATTTTACGTTTATGTCACCAATTCCAGCAATAATATAGGCAAAGTTATCACACAGTACAACATGCCCAACGTTAGATTCATGCAACTTATAAAACCAGTTCCTTTCAGACGTCACATGAAAAGATGCACCAGAATCAAGTATCCACTCATGGATGTGGCAATTAGCAGTTAGATTTAATTCAGCAGTGTATGCAACTGGACTTGTAATCATATAGACCGCACCACCATTTATATCGGAAGTAGATGCTAACACATTTACCTCATCTCTCTCCTTAGCCTTTAGCTTACCCTTCTCCTTATAACAATCTATATAAAATGCCCTATGTTTTCACAACCATAGCATTTTCTCACCTTAGTCCTAGATTTTGATCTAGACCTACCTTTGCTCTTCTTTTTCCATCCATTACCACTTGACTTGCCACTAGTTTGATATCTCTCATGACTATTTTGTCTAAATTGAGTTCTACCCCACATCATATGTACCTTACCATTCCTCTTATCATGTTTTTCAACCCTAATTTCCATTTCTTTACTTCTAAGGGAATCTATGACAATTTCAGGTGTTAACGTGTCTCTACCATACTTATTGGCGTTCTTAACTTCCTTATAGGAATCAGGGATTGCATTAAACAAAATTATAGCCTTATAAGTTTTAGACACAGTCTCATCACAATTAACTATGTCTTGCACCAATTTGTTAAACACGTCTAGATTGTCATCAAGATCCTTTGAAGAATCCATTTTGAAACTGAAAAAACGTTCAAGCAGGTAAAGCTTATTCACTGTATACTTAAGTAAATAAAAGTCTTCTAATTTCTTCAAAAATTCTTTAGTGGTTTTTAATTTACCCACCTTTCTTAAAATGGCGTTAGACAAGTGTAAAATAATTGAGGTATAAGCAAGCTCATCGACTTTTTCTCTTTGTTCTTGTGAAAATTTAGTTGAAAAATTGCCTTCAATGGCTTTTGAAACCTTTTGTTGGACTAAAATACCCTTCATTTTTTGTTGCCAAATAATAAAGTCACCCTTTCCATTAAAAATTTCCAAATCAAAACTATGAGTTGTCATCTTCACACAATAGTCAAAAAATGCACAAACCACAATCAAACCACACAAAGTAGTCCTAGGGTCACAGACAATATACACTGTTCTAGATTTTCAGGGTTTTGAAAGACTCGCGGTCTTAGATCAAGGGAATGTTCGAACGGGTAAGGTCATGATATAACGAAATAAGTAAGCAGCTAGCAGATAACTAGTCCCACAGTAATTAGATCACTAAGAATTACAAAACTGATTTTCACCAAAAACAAATACTCAATCAAAAAAAGATCAATCAAGAACACGTAACCCTAATTCCAGCACAAGCAATGGTTGCCAAGCAATGACAACCCCCAACCTATGGTCACCCCACACGGTGACGTGCTAATGCTGAAAAATTAACGGGTTAAGCCAATTTACCAGAGCGGACGTGTCTGAGTCCATATAATCGAGAGAGATGCAAATGTACTGCTTTAGGGCCGTAATCTTGGCCTAAAATAATTCAGTAGATATATGCAGTTTCAAACGTCGATCCATGGGGGCAAAATTGTCCAACTTTTTCTGTGTAATCTGAAACAGAAAATAAACAGTGTCAGTGCGTTCAGTGGATTAAAATGAGCAAACTGCCCGAAGGAAGTTTCCCCGAAATCGCAGCCACGTGCCACACATGAAGGGACGCCTCAGCCTGCTGGTTCCGAATATGGGATCGGTTTCTCCGAAAAGTGACTGGATTGCCCAGAAAAAGGGATTGCAGTCACGGTTTTACACCAAAACTCGCGACTCCACCGCTGATTTTTGGTAATTTTCAGGCCGGGGAAAGTTATTCCGGCACTGATACCAGATGTAGGGTTGATTTTCACCAAACTCCAAGTACAAAACCGTGCTCAATTTACCAATTTATCGACACCACAAAGGTTGAGACAACTCCAAGAACCACCACTGTCGTCGCCCCCCCTCCACTCCGGTTGCTATAGGTTGGAAGTGAAGTCCAATGATGTGCCCACAAAAAGATTAACCACAAAGGTCACAGTGAAGTATATCAAGAAGCCGAGAAGTGGAGTCTCACAAAGAGAAGGGAAAAATAGGCACACCATAGGAGGCCGAGAGGAAGGAGGGATTATATGCCAAGTAAATGTCCAAAATAGGTAAGTTAGGTTAGGGTTAAATTGTGGACCAAAAACAAGGCTTGACTCAATTAAAGTGGGCTTCAAAATAATAATATAGCCTTCCAAGGAAATGGGGCAAACTGTGAGCAACACTATTTAAAATAGGTTGCTTCGAACGGTCCATAACAATGCGGATTGTGTTGTCTCGATAATTGTGTCAATGTACTAGTCAATCATATGGCCAAAGCCGATTGATAATAAGAACCGAGGTTACATCATCGCCCGGGGAGGTCGTTTGACAACAAATTGCCTAACAGGACTTATATGGTGTGTTGCCCCTGAATGAAAACGCCAAGTAGAGGATTAACCACAAAGGTCACAGTGAAGTATATCAAGAAGCCGAGAAGTGGAGTCACACAAAGAGAAGGGAAAAATAGGCACACCATAGGAGGCCGAGAGGAAGGAGGGATTATATGCCAAGTAAATGTCCAAAATAGGTAAGTTAGGTTAGGTTAAATCGTGGACCAAAAACAAGGCTCGACTCAATTAAAGTGGGCTTCAAAATAATAATATAGCCTTCCAAGAAAATGGGGCGAACCGTGAGCAACACTATTTAAAATAGGTTGCTTCCAACGGTCCATAATAATGTGGATTGTGTTGTCTCGATAATTGTGTAGATGTACTAGTCAATCATATGACCAATGCCGATTGATAATAAGAACCGAGGTTACATCATCGCCCGGGGAGGTCGTTTGACAACAAATTGCCTAACAGGACTTATATGGTGTGTTGCCCCTGAATAAAAACACCAAGTAGAGTTTTAGGCTGTTGTGGGTGAGGAATTATGTTGGGCCACAAATGCATGAGGCTCATTTTCTGGACAAAAAGGAGCAACATAGCCCATTTTGTTACACCTGAAACAAGTCAGATTCTTCCGTGATGGAGCTACAACTGGTGTGGGAAGGAGAGGAGGGCGACCATCAGATGGAGATGTCGGGGGTTGATTGTGACCATGGGAGAGAGATGGCGCTGGCTGGTGGTAAGGAGCACGACACCGATTCCACATTGAGAGATGATAGCCGGAAGGAGAGGATCCTCGTCCACGACCATGGTTGCTTCTGCCATGTCCTCTGCTACCACCATGATGGAAGAAAGTATTTCAATTTCGATTTTTGGGTCTCCAATCAGCAATCATTGCAATCCCAGCAAAACTGGTAAGATTGAGTCTAGTCTGTAGATGCTCCTCCTTTAAAACTAAATCATAAAATTGGTCAAATTCTAGATCGGGATGTATATGAAGTGCTGTTGCTAAATTTCTGTACTCAATTCCAAGTCCGTCAAGAGTGTAGGTAATGAGTTCATCCTTATCCATAGAGCTACCAGCCTGCTTCAAGGAATCAAAGAGGTACTGCTCGATTGAGATAGTAAGAGACTGGGGTATTGTTGTCCCAATTGAGTGTTCGAATTTCATAGACAAAAAGCACGCGGCTGTCTACTAGCAGTGAAAAATGTTTAGCCAATAGGCTCCATGCCTGAGAAGCAGTGGAACATGAGAAAGGAGTGTTTTAGTAGAAGGCGAGGATGTTGCCTTGATCCAACTCAAAATTAATTTGTCTCGAGCAAAGTCCTGGCGTACACTTCCATCTGCCATCACTTTAGATGGTTCCACTGTATTTTTAATCACATCTCCAAGTCTATGTATGTCCAGAATATCTGTAAATTGGGATTTCCAGCTGGGATAATTATTTCGATCCATGAGAATGGGAAATTGGGATGAGATATTGTAGGTGAGAGGAAGAGAGGAGTTGGATGAGAAGGTGGTGAGTTTGGACATCTCCGTGATCAATTTTGACTGGTCTAAACTGCTGGATTCGCTGGACTGCGGTGTTTGCACCATTGAACAAAGGTGAGAAGGTGGCTTCTTGTATTTATACATCAGACATATGCTATATACAGAAAAGATAATTACAGAAATAATGTACAAGATAAAATGGTATTCTGTCCATATGATTGCCATAATATATTTGTCCAAATATAGCTCCTGTCATAGTTGTGGAATAATTAATTTTGCCGCTCTCCATAATTGTAGCCAAGGACTGTTAGTCTCTTTACCGATGGCCCACCCGTTTAACATACAAAATGTTTGCAAATCCTTCAGCATATCAAATACAGCTAATCATGTCTCAAATGGTGCCTTTCTGTGTCAATATTTAAGCACATAAGTTATTTTAGAATATGGTGATCAGAATTCTCTGTGGCCTAGCCTAAAAAGCTAGTAGTGTGACGTAATGGTAAAGCCAAAATTATGAGAATATTTGGAAGTCAGTGTATGGACTTGTTTTATTATTCTCGCTCCTATATTTATGATGTATGTTAGGTTTTATGGTATTATTCAAAGTAGCAATTAAAACACATATCTCTTGTACTCATCTTTGATATAGCGGATATCTCATCCTCACTCCATGATTTTTTTTTTCCATTGGGTTTTCCATCTTGGATTTTTAAATAAATCTATGTATTCTTGTTCTTATTTTTATATTGCCTATTCTCGCTTTTACATAACAAGTTCTTATATGGTAACATCGATTATTTGAAGAGAAAGTCTACCATAAAACAACACGAGGGAAATGTTGTAACCAGAGGCTAAAACTAGAAAGAACATCACTGAAGAAATGTTAATTATAAGCTAAACTTTTATTGGTAGGTTATAAGTAGAACAGATGCTTAGAGGTGACGAGTATTTTGGTTAAATTTAAAATTTTGAATTCCTTATATTAGATTCTCTCATTATTTTGCTCTCATTTCCTTCGTGTTTCACTTGCAGTCGTGTTTCCCATTCTTTTCCTTGTGGCATCCAAGGGGAACCACGACCTTGCAAAAGAAAATTTTAGAGACATGAAATTAAATAAAACTATATTAGGCAAATTAAGAAAAATATAGAAAACAAAGAGTAACCATTTATTTTTCAGCATATACTTCTTACTTTGTTATTGAAGAGTGGCTTAGACTCCTACAAAGTAATAATTATGGGGGTTCTTCTACTAAGCAAGAGCAGCTCAAAGGGACTCAAATTATTGCATCAAATAATAACAAGTGCCCACAACAATGAACTAGTATTTTTGACAGAAGATCAAACTTAGAGCAAATTAGCTCTACATTTTAGCACATGTAAGCATAAAGAAAGAAGTTACAGTATCTCAATGTTTTCGACTGCCTATTTAGACAAAAATTCTACCGGGATATCTATCCTGGAAGGGTTTCTTTTTCATTGTCAGGCCTAATCTGCAGTCTTTAATAACAAAATCCAAATACTCGTATGTTGGTGTACCTAAGTTTATTGTCATGGGTCTAGTTTCGTCACTCCCGAACTATGCTAAAATCGTGCGGCCTTAACGCTTCCATAACTCCTATCCCTACGAGATAGCGTTAAGTCAGCCTTAAACCCTCACAATAATTTAACCAATGAGGCTATATTATATGTTAACTTTGGTAGAGATGGTAGATAGAAAATTATCAGGAAAAGAGAGCACACATATTTGGGAAAAACTTCTTTGCATAAATATAAGGGAAAACTATTTACAAACTCACTAGAATTTTCTCTCTACAAAGATATCACTCTTCCTTACTTTACTTCCATTCCATCCATGGAAATTTTCTCTGAACTCTATTTTTCTCCCTCTTTCATTCCATGGGATTTACAAATGACCAAGCATCTCTATTTATATGTGGAAACCCATGGTACGCGAGTTGGCATCAATGACTAGGATTAATCTTGATCCGATGGTTCTTACTGGTAGCAAGTTGCCTTCCACCTCCTTAGACCACACTGTAGTCAAGTTGAAATTTGCTACCTTACAAGTTGCACGTCTCTACACTTTGCAAGTTGTCATGTTACAATGTATCTTATCCTCTTTCAATTCTATGCTAGTTGGCATGTCACTTTCCATGCAAGTGGAGAATCTCTACAACTCATTGTGCAAGTGGACATGTCTCCATCATGGTGGCCAAGTTGGACTTTGCTTCCTCAAGTAAGTTGTCAAGTTGCATTTGGCCTGTTTATGCAAGTTTTCCAATTAGCGCAAGTTGGCACACACTTGCATCCAAAACCACTAGCTATAGTCTACAGTATTGCTTTCCCTCACAATAGTAGTTCCCACCCTAGAAAATCAGATTTCTATCCCTGTGTCTCTTGTCGACGTCTACCTACATCCCTAGCTTGCGTTTGCCTACACATTCTATCTATGTTGCAGTTACGTCCCCCGACGCAATGCTTGCGGTCTACTTGAGTTTTGCCTATCTGTGCCCCCCTGCCGCAGTGCCTGTCTTAGTCTTGCTAGCGTCCCCTGTCGCAGGTTCCTGTGTTGGTTCTGCCCCCTACCACAGTGCTTATGTTTTTCCTACCTACGTTCCCTGCTACAGGTACTTTCGTCCATCCGTAATACACTGCCTGCGTTACCCGAATTCTCCAACTGCAACCTGGATGTATCGGTCGCGACCGTGGGGACATAACTCACTTCCCCACCAAATTTGGCTATACCCTCATCGCCATGTACTGTCGAAGGTTGGACCTAATTTTTCATAGGTCTATCTAATGTTCCCACTTCGTGTCATGGCATTCCTTTGCCATGCCAAACCTCAAGTCATGACCTTGCGGTCCCTGACATTATGCTTTCTCTATATAAAATTGAGTTGGCGAGCCACCAATATGAAAGTTCCTATTTTTGCTCAAAATTTGCATCTAATATTCCTTCAGCAAATAGTCTTACTAATATTACAATCATTTCTAATAACGTGAAATGTGCCAAGTAAGATAAAGCCCTCTGATAAACCAACAAAAAGTCGGGGTAGAGATTGTTAAATCCCTCATCTAAAAATTTAACATATTAGAGATGCACAAACTTATTCATTTTATATTTTCTCATTAGCTCATCCCTAAGCAAGATTTATTTACTAGCAAATACACTCGAACTCAACATCTCGTTCAAATATCATGTTGAATCATCTCATCTAAAATTCTACACTTTTAGAGAGAACATTATTTGTTTAAAGTATACCTTTATCGAATGTTGACTATTTTGTGGCTCTCATAGACCAGTTAGAAGACAGATCTGACAGTATTGTGACTTCAGCATTCAACATATTCATATAGAAAAGGTAAAATGAACGAATTAAAAATGCATTGTGCAAGTTGATTGATGATACCCGGATGAATCCAGGCAGCTGTATATTGTTCCTAAATGACTTAGTTCTTTTTGCTTCGATTTGTAACTTTTTCAAAGAGATGATCCTGACTCCTATATAGTGGCTAAGGTATATAAAGGTCCAACAAAGATCTTACAGAATGACTATGCATGTGTAAGCTGGACTTACTAAGATTATTGTTATGGTTGAAAAAATTGGATCTAATTAAATTGTGTATCAACAAATATAAAAAAATGTTGTTGGAATCAAGGATGGATTAAGGATTTTTCATAGGGAGACTGGAAGCACTTGATAAAATGAATGTAATAAAATTTATACGTACTAAAAGAACTCATTAAAGAACATTATTTATTTAAGTCATTCCCGACGAGGATTTGAAACATAATACTCATCTATAATAGAATCTAGATCTATTTTCTAAGCAAGTTCTCTTTCTATAAAAAGTATCATACAATCAACAAGAAGGTCATCCTCCATTTTGTTACAAAGTGTCATCTTCACATGTTTCATCGCTAAAAATACTCGCTTAGTACTTGCGGTAGAAACAAGTAATGTCAATACAAGACGAATCAATTAGTCATCATAATGTAAATCTCCGACCTTCTATTCTCAGTCAATTGTTTGCATAACTCAACAAGTGTAGATACTTGAAATCAAGACTTACCCTTCATATCTAACTCATAATGTGGTAACTCATATTCCAAATGTAATAATATCTTGCTTCGAAAAATCTTGATGATAGAATTTCTTTGAACAAGTGTGCAAATTTTTCGACTGTCAAACAATCTAAATGAATCTTTAGGATCCAAAGCTGTATTGAGATAGAGGAGTTCTACTAATATGTCATTAAATCTTGTATTTAATTCTATCGTTACAAAATCTATTGCTTCATTAAAAACATCATAGTGATAATAATGCTCAATTGTAGTTTCATGACTAGAATAGCCGGTGTTATACAAACATTCTAGATCGGGTATTGTAATATTATAATTTGAGCAAAAAGATTTTACTTCTTGAAGAAATTCTTCCAAATGGTCATCTTTCAATTTTTGAAGCAATTGTTTAGTGGTAGACACAAACCTCAAATCAGCCAAGATGTCTTGGAATCTTCTTTGAAGGGCTTGACAAAGAACATTACTGATTCTCATTTTTCTATGCATCAAATGCAAGATAAATATGAACTTAAAACTCACCAACGTTTTGTAAGCACCATGAGCTTCAGCTAGAGATTTGCCATTTGAATAATGATCACAAATGTAGAAGCTCGAGAAATAAAATGAAATTAGACTATTATTTTGTGATGATGTAGCACCACGAGCCTAGCCCATTTAAGAAACGAGCTATGGAAGCTTAACTCATTTATGATTATGAAAGCCCAAGCCATAAGTTAATTAAAAGCTAACAATTTAAGTTTGATTACAAAGATTTAATAAATTATTGGGTTGCCTCAATGGTCATCTACATGGTATTTCATATAAGCAAACCAAGTTTGAATCACTATGTAAATGCTTTTATAAAACTTTTTACATGAATTTTTTTATTTTTTATTTTTTTATTTTTATGGAAACTCTTCAAATTCTTAGTTAATGACCAAATTTAACAAATTTAATGATAATACAACTCCCCTATTTAGTTTTTCATTAAAAATGAAGGTTATAAGAAGAGGAATGTCACTTTTTCACTACACCCCTTCTCAAATTCGAATTTACTCTTATTTTCTCAAAAAAATATATTTCATGTCAAGTTAAACTTAAGGGAATAACAAGAGTGAGAAGAAGAAAGACTCTCTACTCATTTTGTTCTTTTATATCCAAGAAAATTCAAAGTAGGTAGAGGTGTAAGTGTTTATTTCGTTTTTAAATTATGATATTTCGATAAATGTTTAAATAAATGATACCTCCGGGTACGGTGCTTCGGCACTACAATAGTTTGAATGATCATTCTCTGACTCTACGTGTTATGATAATGCTATAGTAATTGGATTTTGTCAAAAATCCATCTATGTGCGATGGTATGAATCTATAGTTTGAAATTTTTAATTTGATAACGAAATGCACCGATGATATCTATTGAGTTTCAAACTCATGAGTTAAACCCCTTCCTATAGGTGGAATGGATTTTCCTTGGAGCGTGGATGATGGTAGAGAATGATGCAATATGCTTTGAAGGAAGCCGGTGATTTAATAATTTTTAATTTGATCATGAAATGTTTACGTTTGTTTCTTTTTATATGGATTTCTATAGACGTCATATGTGGAGCTATTCTAGGAATATTTCTTCATGAATAAGTTATGTTTAAAAGTAGATATGTGTTATAGAAGTTAATTTACAAAACACCATTTAGAAAAAGAAAGAAAAAAGAAGAAGTGTTAGCAAATTAAAGTAATGCTATCTTTTAAATATTTCAGTTTCTGTCTTGACTTTAAAAATTCATAGCTCACTTGTTACTTGAAACTTTTAGGCAAAACCAGTGGCGGTGGATAATCACATAGGTTAGCTACTGAATAAACTTGGAATCGTATCAATCCGACGTCGGCAAAATTTTATATGTCACTTAAGGTAAACTGCCCTGGCTAGTGTTGCTGTTTTCCAACTTCTGCCTTTACTTCAAAAATTCATAACTCGACTGTTACTTGGAATTTTTGGATGAAACAAATTGAATTTAATAGTCTCATGAATTAGCTACTAAATAAATTTTAAATCATGTGGTTTTGAGGTCTGTGAAATTTTATATGTCATTTTAAGTGAACTGCACCGGTTTACCTTTCCACTGGGTCACTGCTAGGTTTTGAAAAATATTTTAATATCTCATAGGAAGCTAATTTTTGAAGGAAGCTAATTTTTGAATATGTCATATTATAAGGAGTTTCCTACTTTACATTAAAATTTGATGAAGTTTTGAGGTCGATAGCTATGCAAACGAATTTATTTTGACACTTACCCTAAGAGATATAAAAAGAAAACAGCTTGTTTAATTAGTGTTAATGGGATTTGGGAAATATTTTAACACCTCATATATCACTGACAGAAGCCAAATTTTGGATATGCCATATTATGAGATGTTTCCTACCTTTCCTTAAAATTTTGTGAAATTTCGACATTGATAACTATGCAAACGAGTTTATTTTAAAACTTACCGTGCGAGAATGGGAAATCAAAACAGATTACTCTCTTTCTTACTTCCTAAAGTAGTTCACACATGGAAAACTATCATATCTTTTATTTGTTTGGTAGATATGTACTTGCCACTATTCACGTAATAAAATGGCATGTGCATGGATTTGCTCGACTCATTTCTTCTTTAATAAATGCCTTTGAAATTATATTAATATTATGTTACTATATATATATTCTTAAAGAATTTTTTTCAGCTTAAATTCTTAAATTTCTTCTCTATGAGAAGATTGCAACTCAATAACTTGTTTAGGAGAAAAAGTAATAACATTGACAATCCTGTCCAAATGAGGAAAGAAGTTTCAAATGACATGGACTTCTTTAGTTGCCACGACCAATGTTAATTGTGATCAATGGACAAAACAATGGACATAGTATGCATATATAGAATCTCTAAGAAATAATGCTTGATGTCCATTCCAAGCACCTTGCTGTTACTATACCCATAATACCCTTGTCCTCTCATTTTGTTCAGCCGAAGTTCATATTGAGCAAGAACATCACATATTTCATTTTTGAGATTCAATGAAGTAGTATCACTCAATCTTTTGATTGCAAAGAAACATTCTATCAAACTGCCGTGACTATCTACAAACCTCAAGATAATGGCCATCTGCTCTCGATTACATGCATCTTGTGCTTCATCAACAAGAATGCAGAAGCATTCATCCCCAAAAACCTTGAAATGGAGTCCTCTGAACCCTAAACCTTGAAATGCTAGCCATCAAACACTTTTAATTGAAGTCATTGTACGCAAATGACGTTTTCAAATTTCCTCTTCCGATTTAGTATTCATTACCTTGTCAATATGTAAGACGGTCTGATTAAATCTTTAGCTCTAGTGTCACGCAGTTTGTGATATGCTGAATTAGCATAAACAAGAAATGCACATTTATTTCCGTCTTTAACCCTCTTCAATTTATTATATCCTCCAGTAACAAATCCCGAATAGGCAGAAGAATTACCGTTTTCTGAAAAAAAGAAAACAGTAAAAGCTAAATGCCCTTTCAATTGAAGGAAATACTCCAACCAAGGAAATTCAGTGAACAATTTTTTCTGCAAGCCATGAGCTTTTTTTTTCCTTCTATCCTTGGATACTTCTCAAGTTTCAGCTGATAAGGTCCAATTTTTATATATGCAATTCTAATCTCATCTCGGAGATTGGCAGAATGTTCAAACATTTGCCTTCTTTTAGGAAAATGGACAAGATGTGGGATATATTTCTATTTACTTTCAAAATAAATTATATGATATTAACTCATCTAAATATCTAATACAATGCACCAAAAAAATTATCATTTCAATTTCCCCCAAATGAAAAAACCCTCCACCAAATGATAAATGGGTCCCCATTTGACAGGTTCTTGGCCCTGCCTAAAGTATTGCAAAAACTAAAAATAGAACTAAGAGCCTAAAATTATGAATTACAAAACAACTTAACCAGGAAGAAAAGGTAGAGACAAACCTTTGTAGCCGTGGCCCGTAGAATGACGAGGGAAGAATTTGAGCCAATTACGAGGGATGAACTTTAAACAAATATCTATTTGGAATTTGGGATTTGAGATTTGGGTTAGGTTATTTGATTTTTTTTTTTTTAAATCACTGTAGCAATTGAGTTTTCAAAAGAATGGCGGATTCAAAAGTTGGGCTTGTACAAAGAAAAAATAAAGAAGTAGCAAATAAGCTGGACTTTGACTGGAACTAAACTGGGCTATGTGAATCTTTAACAGGGCTAGTACAAAGAAAAAAATAAAAAATTCACAAACAATTTGGACTTGGGCTCTCCTCAAAACAAAAAAAATAAAAAATTAAAAAAAATAAAAATAATAATAATAATAATAATAATAATTCCGCCTCTGGTTGGAATAATAAACATATATTTAGGAATTATCCGAATAGCTTGCTTTTATACCCAGAAGAACCCTGTTCCTGGATTCAAGTTCTTCCATATACTTATCATCTAAGAATGTTCCATTTTCTACTAATGTATATCTTCTTGTCTAGAGGACCATATAAGTAATATCTTCTTGTTCCTCTAAGATATCATACAAAAGATGCATATTTATGATCTTGATTCAATCTTATCCGTCATTTCCTTAATCATGTGTGCCCAACATCCTCATATTCTGATATATCTTAAACTAGGATATGCCTATTTGAACACTCAAGGTATCTTAGGAAATACTAGATCGAACAATGTTCGATCAGTATATTACAATTTGTAGAGCATATCTCGAAAGGGATATTGTGAGAATCAAGAAGTCCAGCATAGATTTGACCATATCTGGTGGGGTCTTATTTATCCTTTCTAAAACACCATTTTGTTGGGGTTTAAATAGTTGGGATAGAATCTCATTCTCTAATAAGTATGTTTTGACTTCATGGATGTATAATCTTCACCTCTATCTGATTGGAGTTTAATAATATGTTTGGCTTTAGTCCTAGATTCCTCGTAATTTTTCAAGGGCTTGAAAATTGTGAACCATCGGGTATACATCTATCGTGGAAACTAATTGGTCCACATTCATCAAAGTACATAAATTCTAAGACATCCTTGGCTTTATGTCCCTTAGATATAAAGTGTCTCTTAATTATCTAGCCTTCAAAATAGGATTCGTATATCGACAGAGATTTCATCTTTAATTCACTTAGAGGGCCAAAAAGTACTGATCTTGGGATTCCATTCAGGTTTATGATATAAGTCTAAACTATCACAAATCAATCTCATTAGTAAGAGGCGATCTCATTCTTTTAGGAACCAATAACATTATTCATAGAGCCAATAATACAAATTGAAGCATACAACTTGTTAACAACTTATCCATTACAAAAAGAAGAGCTTATTGAATTTGATTTGATTAGTAGCTCTAGAATATACTATCTAGATAATAGTAAAATCAATCACTGAGTACGATTCTGAAAGTTCTAAAACCTAGTTAATTAACCTATTTGTCACAATTATTCATTTCAGCCATAATACGCCAATTGGTCTAAACTTCTTACAAGCAATTTTATGCACAGTTCTGACGGAGATAGTTTAACAAATTTGTATTCTACAAGATATAATCTATTGTGAAATTAAATAAAGATAAACACCAAAATTTAACATGGTGAATCCGTAATGAAAACATCCACAAGCCCCCATGCCTTGGGTAAAATAATCTATTGTCAAAATAATAAAAAATACAATAGTTTCATTTGTGTAATTTTATAAAATTAACAAGAAAATCAAAAGCAAGTAAAGAACAACTTCCTCGTTCTTTTTTTCTTTTGAATTGTTGGGGAAGTAAAATCAAACCCTTCGATCTTGACTTTATTGCCACTTTACTATTGTATTCGATCGCAACCACCACTTAAATTAAGAGCCATCAATCTTAACTCATGCCAAGTTGCCCAATCTTTTAGTAAGATTATATCATTCACGCATAGGTGTGTTCTCTTCAATTACAATTGAAAAACATTGTTTTTGCTTTGAAATACTTCACTGAAACATCAGTCGGTCAGAACTCATTGAATACAGTCACACTACAGACCTTGTCGGTACAGGTTCGTTGAATATAGACAATTTTTTCTCAAAGCATTGATTTGTCGCTTAATTGTTTTCTCTACTTATGTAAAGACTCCTCAAAGGTACGAATGTGCCTTACATAAAATATAGAAGTTTTACATGGTAATAATCATGTAAAATATGTTTGTTATGGTCAATAATTAAATTAAGAAAAATTTTGATTAGTTAAACAATCTTTCCTCTTTTTATTATTTGACCAATCAAACTAGTCCTAAATATATATTATGTATATATAGATTATTTGAAACAGTCAATAATTAAGCCCTCGTTTGATTTCCACTAAACTCCACTAAATTCAATTACATTCCATTTTTCTCTCTCATATTTTCAACCACACAATCTTCCATAAAATAATATTACACGTAAATCGAAAATATTTCCTTCTTTTTCAACCACTTATTTTTCTAAAAAATACTATTCCCCCCATTTTCATTTTCAGGTAATGGGGGTCAAACGGGGGCTAAATTAAGGAAAGTTTTGATTTGTTAAAACAATCTTTCATTCCTTTAGTTATTTGACCGATCAAACATGTCCAAGATGATAAGTATGTGTTCATGTATATTGCACTTTTAGGTAGGTAAATATTGCAACTCGTTTAGGATTTGGAAGCCCTAAAAACTGCCACCAAGAAATCTGTTTATATGTAGTACCCAGTCAGTCCTAACTAATCGGTTTACCTGTTTAGACTGAAACCAATTGTATATACTTTTTGCACATATTTTGACATTTAAAAAGCATTCTAATTGAAGAAGTCAATAAATAAATAATAAGTAAAAATATGAAATATGTTTTACTTACGATCTCCCCATTTGGCTTAACTTAATTTCAAAAACATTTTTTGGATTTTTAATATCACTTTTGTGAGTGTACATAGAGTGTTCGAAAAATAAGGAACACGAACTACTCCTCTCAAGTCACACACAACACAACTTCCCTAACTCCATGAAACTGGCCAATTTATTACATAGTATGTAGGCCTAACAAAAGCTAAACATACTTACAGCAACACAATATAAATATTAAGTAATACACCTGCATAGCACAAAACAAGCTTCCTACATATTGCAAATAGTGTTAAAAAAAAAAAAAAAAAAAAAAAACTACTACTCTTATTTTTAGAAATTAAAAGACCCATCATATAAAGTAAAATAAATAAGCAACTAGTAAGATAAGAGAGATGGAGTCAGAATGATAGAACCAGTTAATTTGTGGACTTCTTGGCCCAGAAAAGGTTCAGTGCTGCATGAGTCAAATCAATTAGTACTAAGGATAATAATTCTCTCCTTACTTACACCTATAATCTATAATCTTCAAAAATAGTTTGAAACTATAAATTTCGAGATCAAATGCAATGAGTACTTTCTCAGTCAAGAATGTTGAACTAACCCATTCAAGCTAAATTTTATTTATAAATATTTTCGGTCAATTTTTCCTATTTGTAATGGCTACTAGAGTTTACTGTTGATAAAAAAAATTATGAAAAAGCTCAAACTTATCAATCACACAAAAGATATGGAAATTTGCGGGCGG
>NC_036251.1:15394120-15408211 GCF_002742605.1 Olea europaea var. sylvestris
TATCACAATATTTTTGGACAAATTTCACAATTAGATGAATTCATAATTAGCTTAAAATTCTTAAGATAAGCATGAAATTTTCATTCAGTTGTTGGTGAGTTAAATTCTTAGATTGAAACGTGAGTGTGTGATAGTATACTTTAGACATAATTAATTGTGAACTTGTCCTAACCAGATTTAACACTTTCAATGACTACATGCTAAAGTGTGTTTCAAATCAACTATCATCTCATATTGTCTCTTTAAATAAAAATATGTGCGTGTTAAAACCCGTTGTGCAGTGTTTTCCAGTAGAACTATCCTGTTGGTTGTAGGTTTGTCTGGCACTTTAACAGTAGATTTAGATGGCTAACTTTGCAATTTTTAAGATCCTACTGCTACTTTAATGAACTTCAACTGGTATATTCTTTCTCTTCTCCTTTCCCTTCATAACCTAAGCTTTCTTTGATGTTCGTGGTTTTTCCATATCTAAGAACTTCATTCAAGTAGGCAAATCCAATTGTCAACTGTCAACTCTCTCCTTGGTGTGGTCTAATTTAGCTAAGAGTTCGAAGATTTGATTTTTTTTTCTTTGCTTAGCATTTGGTGGGGGTTTCTTTTTTAGCAACAGTTATAGCTTTTTCTTTTTCAACGAACTCTATCATGGTATGAAGACTGGTATTTCTTTCTTGCTCAGTTGCCAAATTTGCTTTTAAGATGCTGTATTCTGAACACACATTGTTGGTTCCAATCGTGTCTATATTTAGTAGGTTTCGGCTTGCAATTGACAGCTGTAACGTATTAACATTAGACTGAAGGTTAACAATTAGAGAAGTTACCTAGTTATCAACAGTTCTGTCTTCCTTGTCAGAATCTGATTCTCTTTCATCTTCTTCGCTCCAAGTATCAAAATCTAGCAAGGCTCGGCTTGCAGACAATAATGGTCTTCCCAAGATTATAGGCATCTGATATGCCTCTTCTATGTCAAGGATGATGAAGTTAGCTTGAAAAATAAACTCCACGGCCTTTGATAAGCATGTTTTCAACTATTCCATAGGAGTGTTTCAATGATCTGTTTGTCAATTGAAGGATGATAGAAGTAGTGTTGGGATCTCCCAATCCTAATTTCCCGTAAAGAGCCAAGGAAATTAACTTAATACTGGCTCTTGAATCAATTAAATACTCTATATCATGTAAATTTTCTATGAAGCAAGATAGACTGAAAACTCCCTGAGTCTTTAAGTTTGGGAAGGATCTTGTGCTGAATGATCGCGCTACATTCTTTAGGTAAAGCTATTATATCATGTTAGGGCAACGTCCTCTTCTTAATCAACATCTCCTTCAAAAACTTAGTATAATTAGAATTTGTAAAATGACATCAACGAAAGGAATGTTGATGTGAAGTTATCTAAGGGCATTCAAGAAATTTTTAAATTTTTTGTCCAATTTCTTGTTCAACAACCTTTGAAGAAATAGAACTCAAGGTATGTGTTTGTTGACCTGTGGATTGTCTGACCATTCTTCTTGATTAACATTTGATGATTTTTCAAACTAACCGACTTGTTCTTCCCTTGTGGTAGGTACTTGATTTTCCTCGGTCCCCTTCGTCTTCAATGTGAATTCAAGCAGCTGAACTCCGGTTCTCATTTGATAGCCTGGACTTGTTCTATTTTAGGTAGTCTTTGAAGCGTTTGAAGAAATGGGGGCATAAGCTGAAACAACTGTAGCCAACATGATTGATGGTATCTCGACAATTGCATAATTCATAGCTTTAACTGCTAATACCTGCTCCATTAAGTTCTTTTCTGCACTGCTTGGCCAAATACCCTGTGCTTTGCTTGCTAATGCGGCTGCTATCTGAGTTTCCAAATTTTTAATTGTAGCATTTTGGTTCTAGAGAATAATTTCAGTCTTTGCCATGTAGTGCCCCAATAAATCCACAACTGATGGCTTTCTCGATTGTTGTTGTTGCTGTTGTTGGAACCTCGATGATTTAGTTTAAAAATTTTCTCCTTGACATTGATTATTAGCTCACGAAAAATTTAGATAATTCCTTCAATCTAGATTATAAGTATCGGAATAGGGGTTGTCCAGTTGTCTCTGAACATTCCGCGCATGATTAACATCCTCAAGCCGAATTACATATGTGTAGGCTAAAGGACATCTTTCTATAATATGATCTGCCCCGCACCCATCGCAAAACGATTTTGGTTGGTGTACCGTGTTCAAAATTTGGGTAAGGCTATCTAACTTCTTTATCATTGCTTCTATTTGGGCTATTAATAATGTAGTCATGTCAACGTTGTGTAATCCGGCTATTTTTCTTGGTTCGTCCCTATCTATTGGCACGTGGATTGATTTTCTACAATTCGCTCAAAAAGATCCAAGTCATTATCCAAAGGAATATCCAATATCAACCATCCTGCAAAAGCATCTATGATGTAGGAAAATTCAGGACTCAGGCCTGAATAAAATAGGCTGATTCTTTAGGAATATTCAGAGTAGGGCACTTCCTAAAATATTCCTTGAATTTTTCCCATGCCTCTAGATAGATCTCGAGATCTTTTTGCTTAAAAATATGAACTTCATTTCTGATATGATGGACTCAAGATGGTGGGAAGAATTTTAGCACGGACTTCTGTACCATGTCATTCCACGAAATGATGCTCACAGGAATTAAAGAATTTAGCCATTCCCGTACGCCCTCCTTTAATGTGTGAGGAAATAAGAGCAGTCGAAAGGCATCCACAAACATTCCTTCATGGCTTATCATATCGCAGAGCATCAAGAAGGCCTGAATATGTTCATGAGGATTTTTTATTGATCTCCTAGAGAACCTAATATCTTGATGATTCTGGAATAAATTGATAATGTTAGGTCTAATATGGAAGTTGGCATGTCCAAAAGGTGGATATATTATAGCTAATTGGACAGGAGTTGACACAGGATTTACATAATCCCTCACTAATGCTTCTCCGTAATTTGCTACTGCCCTAGGTTTATCTAGCTAATTGGCCGAGCTAGTGGCAAGATGTTCTAAACTTGATTCTGATGTTGATTTTCTGCCATTTCTCTTGCTTGTCTATGCTCTCTTCTTCGCTGTCTAAAAATTCTTTCAATTTCAAGATCTATCGAAAGAAGCTTGATTGCGTTAGAACTTTGCATACACTGTGATTTCCTGAAAATAGTAAAACAAGAGGCTTAGATCGTTTAATAAATAGTCTAAAACAAATAAAGAAACGAAAAAAAGGAAAAAACTTCAATTCTAAAAAAATAATTAGGAAACTCAAATTAAATAAATTATTCCCCAACATCGGCGCCAAAAACTTGTTCATGTGATACTGGTAAGCGTACGAGATTTTTGACAAGTAATAGAATTAATGAGTTGAGAGCATCGTCTCACGATGAATAAAATTTAATTGAGTGTATTGGTATTTAATTAGATTCAAAATAAACAAAAAAAGGAGATTTGTGGTTTTTAATTAATCTAAATTAATTTACTAAAACTTGTAAAATGCGAGTTTTGTATATGTGTGGGAAGAGTGTATTGGATTACGAATCCACATATTATTATCTATTCCAATTCTTAACTGTGTAGCTAGTTTCACTCATGCATTCTTGACCATAAATAATTCTATAGTAATTAATTTTCTTTTCCAAGACAAATTAAATTTATCCTAATCATGACCCGAATCTATTCCTAATCTAAATTCGAATGAATAGCACGAATTCAATTTCACAATTATTTCAATGATTGCACATGTGATAAATCTTATTTCTAAAATTTATTGCAGGCATGTTAATCAAGCAGTATTCTAGACCTATTGTAAGTCAACCAATACTACAACAAGAAATTAATTATTTTTTTAAAAATGGATATTTACACTTTGGTCCCCCTGCTATGGATTTCTCTTATTTTGCCTCCTTTTTTTCATTTTTTTCTTTCAATTCCACCAATTTACATTGAGTTCAACTTAACAAATAATTAAGCTATAACTCATTCAAATCACTAACAAATTCTCCAGTTTATTGGTCTGAATAAGTGTCCAAAATACACTTATCAAGAACCAAATGGGATTTCAAAAATTATCTACAAAAATAATGATAGCTGATGAAATAAAAACAACATGCATAAAAGTAAATAAAAAGATTAAAAGTTAAAAAAATTAGGTTTCCACCCAACAAGTGTTTTTTTATAGTCTTTAATTCAACTTTGGCAATTAAATCACGGGCATCTGAACAAGGCTTTGGATGACTTGCCCATTTTTCTTCATTTGGATTTGATCTACTTTTTATTTGGATCTTCAAAACTCAACATTGCCCCTTTCCATATAATAGGACTTGCCTATCCCATCCAATTTAAATCCAACTATATAAACTTCTATCACATCATCCAACTTAATCACAAACTCAATTTTCGAGCAATCAATGAAGTCAAAAAAATGTACATTACATTCATCCTCATTGCTTGCTACATTTTCATTTGGCCCCTTTGTGATCAAATTGTCATATTCTTTGAGCTCTTTGTCAATAATAGATATATCTTTGGATTGAACGACCGGTCCACAATCCAATTTTACGAATAATGAGAGGCCACTCCCATTTGCTGTATCAAGTGGATTACACCTCCGTTGTTGAAATCCACCCCAGTACATGGAATCTCCCTAAGCATATCATTTTCATCCAATTTGGCAAGTTCTTTAAAAGTACTTCGCAAGTACCCGCTCACTCAATAGGAAAGGACCATCTCCTACAAGTTCGATGTCCTCATCCCAATTGTTAGATACAAAATCTATCACGAGCAGGTATTCCTCATCAAATTTGTCAACTACTTGTTTTCATCACATCAAATATTTCGAAATCTCATAAGTTTCGGCGTGCGTAAATTAGTTTAAGAGAACAAGCACTTTCCAATAAATGCACCACTTAATAATTTTCACAATTTGGATATCCTCTAAGCATATCTTGACCATCCATATAAAGATTTGTCATTGCAACAATTTTGTTACTTTACCAATGTCAGAACATTCATAAATATCTGAAAAGAATAAAGAGAGAATACCAACACAATGTAGATAGACAATATAGGGGTTAGCCAAAATATACAAAAAAAAACAAAACAAAAAAAAAGAAATTTTTAGAAATAAAATTAACTAAAGTTATAATCAAAGTTAAAACATTCCCTGACAACGGCGCCAAAAATTGTTCATTAAGAAAGTGTAAACTGCAAGTGCACATATGGCGTTCAAGTAATAAAGTGAACTTTTTGAATCCAAATTGTCGATCCCTCAAGGATTGTATATTTTCAATTACACATCTTTAATCAATTTAATTCTAACAATGGAACAAACACATACACACACAAAATTAAAATTATGATTTTGAAAATGAGAAAATAACTAAAAACTATATGAAAATAAGAAAAAATAAGAATCTTGGAAATTTTGGAGGCAAACGTTAAATCTTGTGAAAATAGCTCAAACGATCACCTAGAGTTATGGGTAAATCTCTAACCCCTACACAAAACTAGGGACGTTTTTACTATTTATTTAAAATGCACAATCTTCTCTCGAACGATGTACAATTCACTAAACACAATCATTCACTGGCCACATAAATGAAAATGCAATATATATAATAGTAAATACACATGAAAATAAGCATTTTAACATTAAAAATAAATATTAAAATTAATTAAAGCTAGGTTAAGTTGCTACAGTAAATCCCAACACAGTAAATTAGCCCATATTATATAAATGATAAGAAGAAGAATAATTATAACAATACATTACAAATACGACAAAATAATTGAGAAAATACGAAATTATAGATAAAACCCTTTTGAAACTTGGCCTTGACCTTTCCAAATATTTCCCCACCTTAATATATTCTCTCTTTGCTCTAGATTGCTCCAAAAATTACAAGTAAATCAAAAGAAAAAGGAAAAGAAAAAGAAAGAAAATGAACGAAAAGAAAATGAAAGGGGAAGTAGGAAGAAGTGGAATGAATCCCAACAGCCCGGTTTTCACACTTAAGACATAGGGAAATTGCACCCTTGGTTCCTGATGTTTCAGAAAGTGATAAAAAGGTCCCCAAGTCCTTTGCGCCTAGGTGCCGAGCGTCTGTCAAGAAATCAAGAAAATGGTTTCTTTTGCAGCCAACTTCCCAAATAATTGCACGTCAAGACCCTCAACCTTGAACTTATACAATTTGGTCCTCGAATTTTGAATTTTATATCAATTTTACCATCTATAAATTGTACCCAATGTTCTCAACTTTCTGAACTTGTGCACTTTGGTCTCCGACTTCATAATTTTGGTCATTTTCTCCTCCTTTCTGCCTTGTTCTATTTCCTTGGGTGATTTTTACCTATATAATCACAATTGTAAGTAGAAATCCACTCATTTTGTCAATAATAAGTTTAGTTTAAGTGTTAAATAAGTGTGCAAAAATACACTTATCAACAGCTCTAGCCCATTCTAAAAATACACCCTTGGTCCACATTGTAATTGGCTAGCTAAATTCTTTTAGCTTAAATTGCAATAAAATAAAAGCCCATGTCACAATGATCAGACCCAAATGAAGAAATCCATCACTTTGTAAAAACCCCAATCTTTAATGTCGCCACCTTTGCTAGACAATGCCACAAATGAAAAAATAATTTGTATGAGTACTTAAAATACCGTTCAAGAATGGGGGAAAGATGTCGAGGAAGTAGCAACAACAAGGGCTCATTGTCGTGGTCTCCACCACCCATAGTGGCATGCCTAAAGGGGACATTGTCACTTAGAGGAGTGCATTTAGTTGAGACTTTTAACGACTTTTTAAGATTTAAAAAGTGTAGAGGTATTCAATGTAGACTTTTTGAGGTTTTCTAAAAGTATTGGTGTATTCAATTGAGACTTTTATAGACTTTTAAAAAGTCTCCAAAAGTTACGGTGTGTTCAATTAAATTTTTTTACAAATCTCTATAAGTTTTAGGGTATTCAAATTTTAATGACTTCTAGAGACTTTTGTAAAAATCTTTGGGGAATAACTTTTAAGCAAAAATTCACTTATATAAAATCTCAAAATTAAAAGTCTCCAAAAGTTACGGTGTGTTCAATTAAATTTTTTTACAAATCTCTATAAGTTTTAGGGTATTCAAATTTTAATGACTTCTAGAGACTTTTATAAAAATCTTTGGGGAATAACTTTTAAGCAAAAATTCACTTATATAAAATCTCAAAATTTATCTCTCATTAATCACAATATTTTGGGAGACTTTCAGAAAAGAAAATTGTATGTGTTTTTTTAATATTTCTCTTTCTTCTTCCTTTTACGAATATTTGAGTTATGATTAAAATTTATTTTTTCTATTTATTATATTTTTTTTCCTTTTATCTTTCTATCTCTCTTATTGTTTATCTCTATTTTCTGTGAAAAAATAAATTGGATTCTTATAACTTTTTTTTCTTTTCTAGTTCTTTTTTTTTTTTGTGAAAAATATCTATTTTTATTAAATTACAAAATTTTATATGGCCAATTCATAATTAAATTTAAATATATTGATTTGTATTTATTTCTAAAGGCTTATTATATTAATATTATTGAATATTAAACTTTTTTTTATCTCATATGTGTGTGTGGAGGGAAAGAGGAAGGGGTAGGGGATGGAAAATTGTTCGAACCACCACTTCATATATAAGAATGTCACATTATTGCACTAAATCCACGTGAATTCTATTTCAAATGAAAGGTTTCAAAAATCTTTTGAATTATACAAAAGTCTATAAAAGTTCTAAAATAAAACTTTATAGAAGTGTACGAAAGACTTTAACTAACTCCATATAAATCTACAAAAGATCCATGAAATCCACAGAAGTTATCTTTTAAAAAAAGTTCATCAAAGTCTTCAAAAATCCCAATTGAATACACCTCCATTAAGTTAGCGATTTAAAGTTTTGCTATCTCTTCAAAAAACTCAGATTCTGCCTCGTCTTTAAAAATTCATAACTCTTTCGTTACATGACATTTTTATACAAAGTCAGTGATGTTGGATAGCCTCATAAGTTAGCTACTGAATGAACTTAGAATCATGTCAATTCAATGTCGGTATAATTTTATATGTTGCATAAAGTAAACTACACTGGGTAGAGTAGCTTTTTTCCTGCTTCTGTCTTGACTTCAAAAATTCATAACTCGATTGTTACTTGGAATTTCTAGATGAAACCAATTGGACTTGATAGTCTCATGTGATTTTGATGTCTGCAGATTTTTATATATCACTTTAAGTGAACTGTACCTGTTTACCTTTCAACCGGGTCGCTGCTGGGTTTTGAAAAATATTTTAATACCTCATATAATGTCGATGGAAGCTAATTTTTTACTATGTCAAATTATAAGGAGTTTCTTACTTTACATTAAAATTTGATGAAGTTTCGATGTTTATAGCTATGCAAACAAATTTATTTTGATAATTACCGTTTGAGATAAAAACTAAAATAGCGACATTACTTTTAAAGTTTGGTCAAAATTTTCCCATCAATAGTCGTTTCATGCATGAAACCCATTCTAAAAATATATAGATAATTAATTTATGACTAAAGTACAGTTAATCTAGTGATGTTTCTGAAAAGGCTATAGAACCAACACCTAGAGGGGTTTGAATATGTGTCTATGCGAAATTTAACAATTTAATTAAGTTATGCAACAAGTCACATAAATTAAACGTTGTCCAGATTCATTCACATGATTTAACCACCTATATAGAATTGCCGGTTGAATTGAAATTGACAGAAAGCAATAAATAACACAAAAATTGTTGACGGAGAAAACCCAACTGGGTAAAAACTCCGGGCACAAGCCAGTAGGGATTCACTATAGAAGACTCCAACTTACAGTACGCTAGACATGACTGTATCTAACAACACTCTGACCTCCTTACTGTATCAACCAAAGCTCTCCTAGATTCTGCAGATCTGCACCAAAATCCCAACCTTGTATTTCTTCTATTTCCCGTGAATCAACAAGAACTCCAATTCTTCAATCAACCTCCTTCCTAGATCTTCAATCAACTGATCTTCTGGAAGTAGTGAGGATTTTTGATAGGTGTTTTGTTTGAAAGGTGTTTGATGTTTTTTTTTCTTCAATGAATCATATGCTGAAGAGTTTTGCAATTGATCCTTTGGTAGAGAGGAAAATATTGTGCTATGTGTTTTGCCAAAAGTTGTTAATGAAAAACGAAATTTTTGTTTATATAGTAGGTCGTTTTTGGTAGTATGGAGCATTTAAAATTTGCGAGGAAGGAAAATTACCAAATGCCGGATGACACTGTCACTCGAGCGAAGTGCCGGTGAAACTCTAGCGACGCACTCTCGCTCGAGCGAAGTGGTGGCGAAACTCTAGCGACGCAGGTTCTGTTATTTAGGCTCGAGCGAGGTCAGGGCGAAACTCTAGCACCAATCTTGCGCCGTTTTCATCTTCAAAGCATCCAACTTTACCCTAGACCTATACATTAATTATTGCAAAATTGCAACACAAGTCCCTAAACTTTTAGACATTGACAAATTGGTCCTTGACTTTACAAACTCGAGAAATTAGTCCTTTTGGTCACAGATTGCCAATTACAACATTTTCCTAACAAACTCCCCCTTTGACATTCTGTAACAAAATTACACAAGACAGTCAAGGACACAAAAAAATGTAACTCCTAACGACCTATTCATTCAACCAAAGCAACTATTTCCTGTCGAACCTGTTTCCTAAAATACAGAAACTCAATACCAAGTGTAAAAGCACGGGAAATGGAAACAGTAGATAAAACAATGAATAGTGCATATGTAATTAACCAGATTAAGAAGCAATAGTAATGTAAGTCAAAAAACACCAAAAACATACATCAATATTGCTAAAACATCAAAACTGAATCTAGTCATTAAATAGATATCAAACCACAGTTATATCACAGTTAATCCAATATATCACAGTTAAATTGAGATTAAACTATCTACTCCCCCTTTTTGTCGCAAATGACAAAGGATCAAAAACTAAAACTAAGAAGCAGCACCACCCGCACTCAGTGACTCATCACTAGTCTTGTCACTCGAGCTCTCATCCAATCGATCACGAATCCAATGCAACTAACGCTGACACACTGATAGTGCAAGCCGAAATGAAGAAAGCTCAGCAGACTGATGCTTCGAAGTAGCACGTAACTACGTGATTTCTGCTATCATACGAGCCTGCTGCGCGACTAAAGTAGACATCTGACCCATAAGTGTCACCATGGGGTCAACAAGCAAGGAAGCCACCCTCGGAGCAGAAGTAGATGTCGAAGGAAAGGCAGCTCGAAGTGGAACAGCTGAAGGAAAATTCGAACGAGGTGGAAGAAAGACACGGGAACCTCCAGTAAGAATATCAATAATAGGATCAAAGGGCTCCGAAAATCGAAAACATCAACAGGCTAAGCCTGAGCGGCAGCATGAGCAGAAGAGGACGGGACATGGGATCGACTCTGGTGAATGGTCTGCTGTCTTATCGGGTGACCTATACGAGTAGAAGACCCCTCAGGGAAAGAGGCACCAAGAGAAAGGACAACTCGATGAATCAAACAGGCATAAGGTAACCCTAAACGACCCCCAGGAGTACGAAAAGAAGCTAGAATCTACTGGCACACAAAAGTAGGAAGGTCGATAGAGTCCCTATGAAGTAGGGCATATAGAAAACGAGCCCTTACCATCGATAAAGAAGAAGTATGGGCAATAGGCCACAGGTTTGTGCACACGATGCGCAACAAAACCCATCGATCAGTGGGTAATGAACCCGTAGCCATAGCTGTAGGCCCCCTAGTAGACGGGGTGTTCAAAAGAGTCGACCGAACAAGGGCATCAACCGAAAGAGAAGCAGGGAGAAGATAGGGATACGTCGGATGAGGAATCTGAGGTATACCTAACGCAAGAGCTACTGCAGACGGAGTAACTCGAAAAGAATGACCTCTAAGAAAACTCCTAAACGACGACCCATCCACCTCATGAATATTAGCATAAAACTCTTGAATGAGGAGTGGAGGCTGAGGTGTAAGACCAACAAGGAGGGGCTCCCAACCCTGGGAAACAAAAATAGCGGCGACATCAACAGGAAGGTCAGACAGAACTACCTCACGTTCCATGAGAACGGGGCGTAAGGAGAACTGAGACGTGAAGACCTCCTGAGCTGTAGCAGAAATAAATCGGAATCTACTATAAGAATAAGCATAAGCATAATGTGAAATGCACGCATCACGAATAAGCACACAAAAGAATAAGCATAATGTGAAATGCACGCATCACAATGCAACATGATATGAGAAAATGCACACACAGAAACACATATGATCCAATCACATAAACATAAATGAAAACACATACGACATGCAACGACACTCAAACAAGTAGGAAGGAAACGAAGGAAAAGAAGGAAATAAAAAAAAATCAAAAGAAACCAAATAAGCATAAAAGTGAACTTTCATCAAACACGTGGCGTGCGTGACTTCGGCACCAAATTCCAAGCACATACGAGATCCAATCACAAATCCAAACACATCCCTAAAAATTACATGCTACGGACTTCACAATCAAACAAACCACACATCAAACGAATCAACGAGGTGTAAAAACTACATTGATGAACATGGACCAAAAACTTTAAAAAAAATGTGAAGAAACCCATAGGAATGCACTATAATTTGGGAAATGGAAAGAAATACTTGATGCAAAACATGTGTACAAGCAAGATGTAATGTCAAAATAACACAAACCAACACAATGATCAAGAAAAGAAATCAAACAAACCAAAAAAAATTGAAAGCAAAGAAAGTTGGGAATTACCTAAAGATTTTGCCAAGAAGTCAGTGTTTCAGACCCAAGATTATGTTAAAGATGTCGAATTGGGGCCAAAAATGAATTGGGAGTGAATAATTTTGATGGAAGAAGAAAAGAATTGGAGGAGGAAAAAAATGATGAAATGCGCGAAAAATTGAAACAGCCGCATTTTAAATATATATGTCGCTCGAGCGAGACCGGGGCGAAACTCGAGCGACATCCTTTCTGCTTTTGTCGCTCGAGCGAAGTCCAAGCGAGATTTGAGCGAAAATGAAATGTCAAAAATAGCACCAAACATTTGAAATTTATGAAAAGTAGCACAATTTTGGAAAATAACGAAAATAGGTCCAAAAACTTTTATTTTTATTTTCGGTTGTATGTATTATTTTTTGTTTTTATTTTTGTAAAGACAAACTAAAAAATCGATGATGAAGCACGTAGCCAAATATGTAGACAATACGAATAATATGCACAAAATCACAAACTCGACATTCAGAGTATGTAGACAAATCTTAAGTCCGCACATAGTTCAAAATCCCATGAAGTAAATTTTATACAGAACATTAGCGTGAAATGTGCCACGTAGTCCATGCAAGTTAGACTCGAAATCTTAAATTAGTGAGAAAGGACACGTGAAAACAACTGTAAAAGAGTGTATATTGACCAAGTGCCAGTTAAATCCAATTCCACGAGAACCTATATCAAACAGTATAATTGTCACAATTTTACTCCCCCTAACTGTATGCTATTAATTATTATTATTATATATATATATATATATATATATATATATATATATATTTAATAACATAAGAACTTAGGTTCAATCCTATCTTCATTAGGCGACAAAACTGACCCCTGAAACAAACTTTGGGCCGGTGACTCCCAAGCCAAGCGACCATAGGGCACCAGGTTAGAAACCCCTAAGGTTTAATTGTTCGAGTGAAATAGGCCCCAAGACAGAAATAAGTTCAAAGAATAATGTAGAAAATGGGGAAAGACAATATTGATTAGGTTACACTCGTCACAGATCAAGTCAAATGGACAAACAACCCCAATCACAGAAGAATACCATCCGAAGTCTCACCTATGCGGTCAAGACCCACCTACAGGACTATAGTGTGTGCTGTGCGAAAATGCATGACGAGCCGTATACCAAGAACTCCACAGAAAGTGAGAACTATGATGGAACCTCAGACTCGTACACATGATGAAAAATAGAGTTTGATCCTGAATGCAAACATCATAACGTCATACACGATGCACACAAAAAATTTTATTTATTTATTTTTTTTATTTATTTATTTTTTATTTTAAATTTCAAATGTAAACTTAATACTCAAAATAAAAACTAAAAAAAATAACTAACAAACAAAATGCACTACATACACATTTATCACATACAAGATATGAAATGAATAAGTGCAGATATGATAAATGCATGAATATGCATGAATTCATGATTAGATAGGCAAACAAATACCAACAGCCGTTCGAAGCGACTCAAATCTCATCCCATCTAGTGGTTTCGTAAGTAGATCGGCTAATTGGTTGTCAGTAGAAACATGATCTAAGGAGACAGCAGTTGTTTCAACAAGTTCACGAATAAAATGATGTCGTATGTCAATATGTTTTGTTCGAGAATGTTGAATGGGATTCTTAGAAATATTTATAGCACTGGTATTATCACAGAAAACAGTCATGGTCCCTTGATTAATCCCATAATCACTCAGCATCTGCTTCATTCAGAGAAGCTGAGTGCAGCAACTTCCAGTTGCTATGTATTCAGCCTCTGCCGTGGATAGGGATATGGAATTTTGTTTCTCACTTAACCAGGCTACTAGATTGTTACCCATGTAGAAACAGCCCCCAGAAGTACTTTTTCTATCATTTGCATTCCCCGCCCAATCGACGTCGGAGTAGCCAGCCAAATCAAGATTAGAATTTCTAGAATAGAAAATCCCTAGATCAACAGTACCACTCACAGCTAATGATGCGTCTAACAGAGCTTAAGTATGATTCTTTTGGATCTGCCTGAAATCGAGTACACACTCCAACACTAAAAGCAATGTCAGGTCTAGTAGCTGTGAGATAGAGAAGACTACCTATCATGCTTCGATATAGGGAAGGATCTACACTCTTACCTGAAGGATCACGACCTAACTTCAAGCTAGTACTCATAGGTGTCCTAGTATGCTTCTTACTATCTAACCCAAACCGCTTAACTAGATCCTTTGCATACTTAGACTGTGAAATAAACAAGCCATCCTCA
>NC_036251.1:15408551-15607695 GCF_002742605.1 Olea europaea var. sylvestris
GCAAAAGTCTCATCAAAATCAATTCCCTCAACTTGAGTATAACCCTCAACAACAAATCTGGCCTTATTCCTAGTTATAGTACCTTGGTCATCTGTCTTGTTCTTAAAGATCCACTTAGTACCAATAACGTTACAATTCTCAGGTCTGGGCACTAAGATCCACACATTGTTTCTAGCAAATTGATTGAGTTCCTCATACATTGCATTCACCCAACACTAATCACTAAGGGCCTCTTCGACTTCCTTAGGCTCTACCTGTGAAACATAGCTAGTATATGCTAGATTGTTCAGTACTCTCTTACGAAGCCTCATACCTTCATCCAGATCCCCAATGATATTATCCTTAGGATGATTAGACTTGACCCTAGTTGATGGTTCCTTAGGGATTGTGTCTTGATCTTGTGGATTTGTTTCCGTTTCAGGAGTTTCAGGAATTTTAAGAGATGATTCAAGCACAAGCGGTTCAGTAGGATCACTAGACCTTATAAGATTACCATTTCTATCATAATTTTCAACATTCTCCCCCTCACTCACACCATCATCTATCACAACATTGACTGACTCATCACAGTACGAGTACGTGAGTTATATACTCGGAATGCTCAACTATTTCTAGAATACCCTAAGAAGATTCCTTCGTCACTCTTAGATTCAAACTTACTCAAGTTCTCTCTATCACGCAAAATGTAGCACTTGCTCCCAAACACACGAAAGTATTTGACAGTAGGCTTTTTACCCTTTAGAATCTCATATGGGGTCTGATCGATTTTAGGTCTAAGGTAGACTCTATTGATTATGTGGCATGCAATATTAACAGCTTCTCCCCAAAAATGTAAGGCTAGCCCCTTGTCATGAAGCACGGCTCTAGCCATGTCCTAAAGAACACGATTCTTCCTTTCAACCACCCCATTTTGTTGAGGAGTGATAGGGGAAGAGAACTCATGTAGTATCCCTTCATCCATGCTGAAGCTCTCAAGATTGAAATTTTCAAACTCTTTTCCATGATCACTTCGCATTCTGGACACTTTGTGATTGAGTTCATTACTAAGCTGTTTACACAAAGATTTTATAAGGTCACATGCATCAGATTTTTCCCTAAGCAATTCTACCCATGTGAACCTCGAGAAATCATCTACCACAACCAGAATATACCGCTTACCTCCTAGACTCTCAGTCCTAGATGGTCCCATTAAATCCATGTATATCAATTCCAGGGGCCTTTTGGTCAAAATTTTAGAAGTCTTTTTATGGATTCCTTTAATTTGTTTACCCAGTTGACATGGTCCACACATAACATTTTCACTAGGAACTATTTTAGGCAAACCATCTACCAACTCCTTTTTAGCCAGTTGTACTAGACTCTTATAGTTTAAATGACCCAATCTTTTATGCCAGAGTTCACTCACATCAATTTTTGCACTCCTACACACATAGTTAGAATTAGGTAGGACTCCATAACAGTTATCAGACGTTCTAACCCCTTCAAGGACCACCCCACCGAATGAATCATACACGGTACATCTCTTTTCCACAAAACTAACCTCAAAATCAGCATCACAAATCTGACTAATACTTAACAAGTTCGACTTTAAACCTTCCACATTAAACACATTTGAGATCACAGGTAATCCATGTATTTGTACAGTACCTTTGCCAAGAATAGGTGCAGAGCCCCCATCTCCAAAGGTAACCATACCCCCATTGTATTCATCAAGAGTAGTGAATAAAGCCTTGTTACCACACATATGCCTAGAACAAGCACTATCAAGGTACCACATATTGAAATCTTGGGCTTTTAATGCAAAATGAGCAACATAGCAATTTACCTGACCTGAAAGTCCAGCTAGATCCTCCTTTTTAACCTAAACTTTCTTAGATGACGTGGTACTCCTAGTCAACCTAGTAAGTATCTCAGTCAAATGACTAAGCTGATTAGTCAGAAAACTGACTTGACTTGGAATATTCTGATTTCTACGCTCATTGCCTAATTTATAACATCTAGGCCTAGTGTGTCCTAGAGCTCCATAGTGGTGATAGGTGGGAATGAACCTAGGCTCAAAGGTACGTGTCTTTGGGTGTTTGAACATAAAATTTCTACGTGATTGATGACTTTGTTCCCTCGAAACATTCTTACCCTTATTTGGACTGTTGACAGCGTTAGACTTCCTAGAGGCAGAAATGAATACAGTTTTAGATGGACCAGCACCATGTGTATTACCCTCAACATATCCTAGACCTTTCCTATCTCCCGTAGGCTTATTCATTCCCAAAATATCATCCAATTTCTTAGTTCCACTTATGAAAGTTTGAAGATGAGCATTAGATTTCTCCAATTCACTAGTTAATGTCTTAACCTTGTCTTCCAACTTCTCATTGACACATTTTAACTCACTGACACTCTTAAGTGAATTCTAGAGATTACTAGCATGTCTCTCTTTTTCTCTTTCAAGTTCATCAACCTTTTTAAGTAGGGCTTTATTGATCTTTTTGATTTTAAGACTCTCCTTAAACAAGTGTTGATAGGCCTCATGTATGTTTATGTCATCCTCATCCTCATTACTAGAATTATTGTTATGAAGTTCTTTCTCAACCTTGTCACTCTCCTTCTCAAATTCACTCTTAATAGTCGACACAAATGCCATATAGTTCCCTTCATCTTTACTACTAGATGACTCCTGCCTATCACTGGTCTCAGACTCGTTATCAGTAAGTGAAACAACTAAGGCCTTACCCTGCCCTTTTCTTTGATTCTTCTTATAACTAGGGCACTCATTCCTATAGTGACCTATACCTTGACATTCATGGCACCTAACCAAACGTGGTTTATCACTAGAACTTTTATTGTTAAACCTTTCAGTTTTTTCTTTTGAGAATCTGCTAGGGACTCCACTTTTTCTATCCTGAGGCTTTCTCCTATTCTTGAGAGCCTTTTGAAATTTCTTCACAAAGTAAGCAATTTCATCGTCCCTCAGAGACTCAGTATCGGAAGATTCATCCTCTTTGATGGATTTTAAAGCAATGGACTTTCCTTTCTTAGGTTGTGTGATAGTGAGTTCATAACTTTGCAAGGATCCTACAAATTCTTCAATTTTAACTTCATCTAGATCCTTACTTTCCTCAATGGCAGTAACTTTAGGCCTAAATCTCTCGGGCAAGGATCTAAGTACTTTTCTAACAATTTTAGACTTGGGAATTTTCTCGCCTAAATTGAAACTAGAATTAACAATATCATTCAATTTTGCATAAAATTCATCAAAGGTTTCATCATCTTTCATCCTTTCTTCTACAAACCTAGAAGCTAGCATTTGTAATTTCGAGTTCTTTACCATTTTAGTTCCCTCATGTGTAGTTTCAAGAATATCCCACACCTCTTTAGCAGTTTCGCACATTGACACTCTCCTAAACTCTTCGAGAGACACGGCCATAAACAAGGCATGAAGTCCCTTGCTATTCCAATTACACTCAGCTATCTCATCCTTAGTCCACAGTGATATATCAGTAAGGTTAACAGTTCCTGATACGATAGTGGAAGGAGGTTTCCAGCCATTTTGCACACTCAACCAAACATGCTTATCTAAGGACTTAAGAAATGCACGCATTCTAACCTTCCAGTAAGCATAATTACTTTCGTCAAAGTACGGAGGTACAGAAAGTGATTGACTCATCTAGACAACTATGGGTCAGAACTCGAGATTTGGCTCTGATACCACTTGAAAAGGCTATAGTTCGACCCAACCAACACCTAGAGGGGGTGAATAGGTGTCTATGCGGAATTTAACAATTTAATTAAGTTATGCAACAAGTCACATAAATTAAACGTTGCCCAGATTCATTCACATGATTTAACTACCTATGTTGAATTGTCGGTTGAATTGAAATTGACAGAAAGCAATAAATAACACAAAAATTGTTGACGGAGAAAACCCAACTGGGTAAAAACTCCGGGCATAAGCCAGTAGGGATTCACTATAGAAGACTCCAACTTACAATACGCCAGACATGACTATATCTAACAACACTCTGACCTCCTTACTGTATCAACCAAAGCTCTCCTGGATTCTGCAGATCTGCACCAAAATTCCAGCCTTGTATTTCTTCTATTTCCCGTGAATCAACAAGAACTCCAGTTCTTCAATCAACCTCCTTCCCGGATCTTCAATCAACTGATCTCTGGAAGTAGTGAGGATTTTTTATAGGTGTTTTATTTGAAAAGGTGTTTGATGTTTTTTTTCTTCAATGAATCATATGGTGAAGAGTTTTGCAATTGATCCTTTGGTAGAGAGGAAAATATTGTGCTATGTGTTTTGCCAAAGGTTGTTAATGAAAAACGAAATTTTTGTTTATATATTGTCATTTTTGGTAGTATAGAGCGTTTAAAATTCGCGAGGAAGGAAAATTACCAAACGCCGGATGACACTGTCGCTCGAGCAAAGTGCCGGCGAAACTCTAGCAATGCACTCTCGCTCGAGCGAAGTGGTGGCGAAACTCCAGCGACGCTGGTTCTGTTATTTAGGCTCGAGCGAGGTCAGGGCGAAACTCTAGCACCAATCTTAACCTGTTTTCATCTTCAAAGCATCCAACTTTACCTTAGACCTATACATTAATTATTGCAAAATTGCAACACAAGTCCCTGAACTTTTAGACATTGACAAATTGGTCCTTGATTTTACAAACTCGATAAATTAGTCCTTTTGGTCACAGATTGCCAATTACAACATTTTCCTAACAGTTTCGATCCATATACGGGTCGGGGCATTACAACGTGGTATTAAAGCCAGGTTCAGTCGATTATGTAGACTTAGTGTTTTTTTTTTTAAATGAAATGAGAAAAATGAAACATTTAAGGAACTCCAAAAAATGAGAAAAATGAAACATTTAAGGTACTCCATGGCATCTTGCGTCAGCTGGCCTCATTCGAAGAACCCATGGTATGGAATAAAATATTATGTTCCACTTTATTTTTCGAGCATGATTTATAAATCATTTAACCTTGAATCTATGAAAATGTTTTTGATGTTTAGAATAGAATATGTCATGCAAGTTATATTTTGTTTAAATATAAATAAAGAAATGATAATTGCTCATTATCTAAAAACCTCAAGAACATAATGTAGAAGTTGCTGTCACTAACAGAGATAAAACATAATTGGACACTTAGATTACAGATATGGTTAGAACTTATCAGACCGCTAGAAAGGCCACTGCTTGTAGAGCAGCGTTGAACCGTAGGTCCATCATTCAGTCCTATGAGAACTATGTGACTGACCCATCTCGTCCACTTATTGAACACGTACATGACATCTACGAGAGATGTATGGCAATTGTAGATGCGGGACTGGAGATCATGCATATCATGGCTGTGAATAACCTCATACATTCACTCCCACCACAAAAGGGAAACGTGGGGGTCATGGTTAGGGATGAGATGCTAGAAGATAACCCTCCAGAGAACCCAAATACGATTGAATTTGGTATATATTGTCAGATTCTTCTAGATAGGTGGAGTGAGAGCTTAGAACATCAATCGGATATAGTAATGGAGCCTAATGATGAGGTTGGCCTGAGCCCGAATCTCAGTTTGAATCAGATCCAGGGGAAGATCCGGAATGGAAACATGAGAATGACTTTGGTTTGGAATTAAAGAATGATCATGAGCATAAACCTAAACCTGAACCTAAACCAAAAATTGAGATGGACCTAGAGACAGGGCCTGAGGTAGAAGAAATCGAAGATGAAGCTCCACTAAAGAAGATTTGCAAGATTTATAGGGGCTAGAAATTTAATTCCATTTCCTTGTGATATCTTTTCCTTTATGTTATTGGAAGTAAAAAGTTATCGAACTATTGTATATCCTGATTTCAAGGTGTACAAAAAAAATTATGATCAAGTTAAGAAATAACCTTTTTTTACTCTCAAAAATGAAGTTAATGTGAGATATTATATCTCATCTCTAAGGAAATGTATGCAGCAAATCAGAGCAATTTATTAAGGGATCTTCTACAAGCAGTTCAAGATCTTGGCAGGCTGAATCAGAATCCAGCTCCACCTACACCACCAGCTCATATTACTCTCCCGATTCATGCCTCAGTGGTTGAGTTATTTCAAAGGCATAAGCCTCTTCCTTCGATAGAGCATCTAGTCCACTAGTAGTTGAAGAGTGGCTTCGCAAGTTAGAGCAAATTTTTCAACTCATCAACTGAATTGTCGCCCAAAAGGTCCAGTGTTCGAAGTTTATGTTCACCTATGATGTAAGTCACTAGTGGGATTCAATATCCCAAACTAGGACCCCAAAGGAGTAACCGGTGTTGACTTGGGAATAATTCAAGGAGGAAGTGATGAAAAATTATTTTCTTCAGTCTTTAAGGGATTTCAAGAAGAGCAAATTCCTTCAGCTTAAGTAGGGTAACTATCCCTAACTGATTATGAGTGAAAATTCAACCAACTCTCAAGGTATGCTCCACACTTGGTGGACACAGAAATTAAGAAGACTCGAAGGTTTGAGTAAGGGTTAAACCCAAACCTAAACATGATTCTTATGTTACATCATTTCACATCATACCGTAAGATGTTGGAACGAGCTCACGCTATTTGGTATTAGAAGGCAAATGTAGAACAACACCATCAATTGTACGACCAACAGGACAAAGGGCAAGTTGGAAAGAAAAAATGGAATGTTCAAGACAAAGGAAAAGGTAAATGGCAAAATAAGAAGGCTAATATCAGATCTAATGCCAGTAAGGCCATAGTAGCAGTAGTTTCACCTTACCCTAAGTGTGGTAAACCTCATCATGGGGAATGCTTGTATGGGAAGAATGCCCATTTTTGGTGCGATAAGCCCTGTATTACTAAGGATTGCCCCATATTTACTTAGAAGAAGGATGATAACAATGATCAGAACAGAAATAAAATAAGAAGGCTAATATCAGATCTAATGCCAGTAAGGCCATAGTAGCAGTAGTTTCACCTTACCCTAAGTGTGGTAAACCTCATCATGGGGAATGCTTGTATGGGAAGAATGCCCGTTTTTGGTGCGATAAGCCCTGTATTACTAAGGATTGCCCCATATTTACTTAGAAGAAGGATGATAACAATGATCAGAACAGAAAGGGGAAAGCATGAGTTTTTACAATGACTCAGAAGGATGCAAAGGAGAACTCAAATGTGATAGCAGGTATATTACTGATATCTGATACACCTGCTTATGTACTATTTGATTCAAGAGCAACTCATTCTTTTGTATCAACATCTTTCATTGTTAAATCTAGTATTAATTGTGATAAGTCAAAGAATACACTAGAAGTTAGCATTGCCTCAAGCAAAACATTGAACACTGATCAGTTCACTAAGTCAGTGAATCTTAAAATTGAGGAAAAAACATTTGAAGCAAATTTATATGTGATAAAGATGAAAGACTTTGATGTGATTTTGGGTAGGGATTAGTTAGGATATAATTGTACAACCACTCGCTGTAGAGAAAGGGAAGTATCTTTTCAGAAATAGGAGAGGAACAATTTTCTTTCCTTGAAATAAAGACCAAACCCCACCTCCAACTAGTATTAGCCTTACAAGCCGAGAAAATGTTGAGAAACGAAACATATCAAGGATTTCTAGTTAATATCTCTAGAGAAAAACTGGCAACAATAAAGATTGAGGATGTACCAGTAGTACAAGAATTTATAGATGTGTTTCCACAAAATCTACCTGGTATTTCACCTGATAGATAAGTGGAATTCACAATAGATTTGGTTCCCGAAACGGCACCAGTATCTAAAGCTCCATACAGAATGACCCCAAAAGAACTTCAGGAATTGAAAATCTAGTTACAAGAACTATTAGACATTGGCTTTATTCAACCAAGTATATCACCATGGGGTGCACTAGTATTGTTTGTAAAGAAGAAAGATGGAAGTATGGGGATGTGTATCGACTATCGGGAGTTGAACCGTTTGACCATCAAAAATAGGTATCCTCTCCCAAGAATCGAGAATTTGTTTGATCAATTTAAAGGGACTAAGGTATTTTCCAAGATCGATTTACGATCTGGATATCATCAATTGAAGGTTAAAGAAAGTGTCATACCTAAGACGGCTTTTAGAACTCGTTATGGACATTACGAGTTAACAGTTATGCCATTCGGATTGATAAATGCTCTAGTAGTGTTTACGGATCAGATAAATAGAGTATTTCATCAGTATTTGGAAAAATTTGTTATAGTCTTCATTGATGACATTCTGATTTACTCCAACAGTAAAAATCAACATGAAGAACATCTTAGAATAGCGATAGAAACATTGCGTGAAGAAAAATTATATGCTAAATTTAAAAAGTGCCAATTTTGGCTTGAACGAGTTGGATTCCTCGATCATGTAGTTACTGCCCAAGGAATTGAAGTAGATCCAGTAAAGCTAGAAGTGGTAACTAATTGGAAGACATCGACTAATGCTGGTGAAGTTTGAAGATTTCTAGGATTGGCTGGGTACTATTGGAGATTTTAGAAGGATCCTCCAAAATAGTCGGACCAATGACACAATTGACAAGAAAATGAGTAAAGTTTCAATGGAGAGATAAGTGTGAGCAAAGCTTTTAGGAGCTAAAACACCACCTGTATTAACCATACCTGAAGGTTCAAAAGGGTTTGTTATATATAGTGGTGCATCCAAATAAGGTTTGGGATGTGTACTGATGCAGCATGGAAAAGTAATTACCTATGCATCAAGACAATTGTAGTAACATGAGCAGAACTACCCGACGCGTGATCTAGAACTTGTAACGGTGGTTCATGCATTAGAAATATGGTGCCATTACTTATATGGAGGGAAGTACGACATTTACACGGATCATAAGAGTCTTAAATATTTCTTTACACAAAGGAGTTGAATATGAGACACAGACGATGGTTGGAGCTAGTAAATGATTATGATTACACTATTCATTACCATCTTGGTAAGGCTAATATTGTTGCTAATGCTCTAAGCAGAAAGTTAATGGGACAGTTGGCATCATTACCTACTATTCCGATGGAGTTGATCAGAGACTTGGAAAATTTGCGAATGAAGTGATTACCACACCTGAATAAGTCACTAATCATTTAGCAACTTTGATGGTTTGACCCACACTTAGAGATCGGATCATAGAAGCACAGGGTAAAGATCCATTTTTGCTGAAGATCAAGAACGAGATTAATGCACATAAGAGAAAAAAATTCAAAATAGCTTCTAATCAGACACTAATGTTTAAAGAAAGAATTTGTGTACCTAAGGATGAAGTTTTGAGGAATGAGATATTGGAGGAGGCTCATTCCACCTCGTACACCGCACATCCTAGTAGTACGAAAATGTTTTGAGACCTTCGAGATACATTTGGTAGAGGAACATGAAAGGAAGTATAGGCTTATTTGTGGTAAAATACATAGTGTGCCAACAAGTTAAAGCGGAACATCAAAGACTAGTGGGGTTATTAAATCCATTAGACATACCTAAATGGAAGTGGGAGAATATCACAATGGACTTTATGATAGGATTTCCAAAGTCAGCAAGAGGACACAATGCTAGATGGGTAATAGTGGGTCATCTAACAAAGTTCGCTCATTTTCTTCCAATAAAAATGGCGTTTAGTCTAGATCAGTTGACGCAGTCATAAATTAGAGAGATTGTAAGATTGCATGGTGTCTCCATGTCCATTGTGTCTGATAGAAATTCGAGATTTACATCAAAATTTTGGCAGAGCTTACAAGGAGCTATAGGAATGAAATTGAATTTCAGTAAGGCGTATCACCCTCAATTCGATGGTCAATCTGAAAGGACTATTCAAACTTGGAAGATATGTTAAAGGCCTCAGTTCTGGATCTAGGAGGTAGTTGGGAATCGTATCTACCTTTAGTGAAATTCGCATATAATAACAGTTTCCAAGCAACTATTGGAATGGCAACGTATGAAGCTCTCTATGGCAAAAGATGCAAATTACCTATTCATTGTGATGAAATTGGAGAAATGATAGTTTTGGGACCAAAGATCATTGAAAGAACAGTTGAAGTCATTGATAAGATCCATACTAGGATAAAGGCTGCATAAGATAGACAAAAGAGTTATGCAGATACTAGGAGAAAGACTTGAAAATTGAAGTTGGAGAAAAAGTTTTTCTAAAGGTGGCACCAATAAAGGGTGTACTTAGGTTTGGCAAGAAAGGAAACTATGACCTCATTATATCGGACCTTTAGAAATACTTGATACGGTTAAGAATGTGGATTTTCGACTTGCTTTGCCGCCTGAATTATTAACCGTTCACAATGTGTTTCATATATAGATGATCAGAAAGTATGTGCATGACCCTAATCACGTGGTGAATTATCAACCCCTGGAAGAATAGAAAGATTTATCTTATGAGAAATTACCGATTAAAATACTAGATCAAAAGGTATATAAATTATAGAACAAGGAGATTCAACTAGTCAAAGTGCAATGGAATAATCATGGAGTAGAAGAATTTACTTGGGAAAAAGAAGAAGAAGTCAAAGACAAATATTCAACACTCTTTGCAAATCCAAAAGGTAAATTTCGAGGACGAATTTTTGTCTAAGGTGTAAGGGATGTAAAAGTTCGAGAAATAAAAATGAAATTAGACTATTATTTTGTGATGATCTAGCACCACGAGCCTAGCCCATTCAAGAAACGAACTATGGAACCTCAACCCATTTACGATTTTGAAAGCCCAAGCCATAAGTTATTTAAAAGCTCAACAATTTAAAAGATTAAGTTTAAATAAATTTGATTATAAAGATTTAATGAATAACTGGGTTGCCACAATGGTCATCTACATGGTATTTCATATATGCAACCCAAGTTCAAATCACCACGTAGATGTTTTTATAAAACTTTTATGAATTATTTTTTAGGCTTAAAAACTCTTCAAATTCTTCATTAAAGATCTAATTTAGCAAGCTTAAGGATAATACAATTCCCCATCCAGTTTTTCATTAAAAATGAATGTTACAATAAGTGGAATGACATTTTTTCACAACACCCCTCCTCAAACCTGAATTTTCTCTTATTTTCTCTCAAAAAAATATATTTCATGTCAATTTAAGTTAAGGGAATAACAAGGGTGAGAAGAAGAAAGACTTTCTACACATTTTGTTCTTTGATATCCAAAAAAATTCAAAATAGGTAGGGTGCAAGTGTTTACTTCGTTTCAAATTATTATTTTTGATAAATTTTTGAATGAAATGTTACCTTCGTGTATGGTGCTTCTGCATTATAATAGTTTGAAAGATCATTCTCTGGCTCTACGTGTTATGATAATGCTATAGTAATTGGATTTTGTCAGAAATTTATCTACGTACGATGGTATGAATCTATAGTTCGAAATTTTTAATTTGACAACGAAATGCACTAATGATATCTATTGAGTTTCAAACTCATGGTAACATTCCCCTTCCTACAGGTTGAATGGATTTTCCTTGGGGCGTGGTAATGGTACAGGATGATGTGACATGTCATGGAGAAGACGGTGATTTAATATCTTTAGTTGATTATAAAATGTTTACGTTTTCTTTAAATTAGATTCCTATAGATGTTGTGTGTGGATCTATTCTACGAACATTCTTTATAAATAAATTATGTTTGAAAGTAGATATGTGTATAGGAATAAATTTACAAATAACCGTTTACAAAAAAATATGTTAGCGACTTAAAGTTTTGATGTTTCTTCAAAAATTTTAGATTCTACCTCGTCTTTAAAAATCCATAAATATTTCGTTACTTAGCATTTTATACAAAGCCAATGGCATAAGATAGACTCATAAGTTAGCTAGTAAATGAACTTGGAATCATGTCAATCCAATGTTGGTAGAGTTTTATATATTGCATAAAGTAAACTACAGGGGGTAGAGTCGCCGTTTTTCCAACTTCTGCCTTGACTTAAAAAATTCATTACTCAATCGTTACTTGGAATTTCTGGATGAAACCAATTGAACATGATAGTCCAATGGATTAGTTACTGAATAAATTTAAAATCATGTGGTTTTGATGTCTGTGAAATTTTATATGTCATTTTAAGTGAACTATACCAGTTTACCTTTCAACCAGGTCGCTGCTGGATTTTGAAAAATATTTTAATACCTCATATGATGTCGATGGAAGCTAATTTTTTTACTATTGCATATTATAAGGAGTTTCATACTTTACATTAAAATTTGATGAAGTTTCGCAATCGATAGCTATGCAAAAAAATTTATTTTGACACTTACCCTAAGAGATAGAAAAAAACAGCAACATTACTTTTGATGTTTTGTCAAAAATTTCACGTCAATAGTCGTTACATGCACGAAACTCATTCTAAAAATATATAGTTAATTAATTTATGATTAAAATACAGTTAATCTAGTGACGTTTCGATCCATGCGGGTTGGGGCGTTACATGTGAGCTCTTAATTGTTTTAGAACTTCAAGTCCATTATTATTGTCTTGCGAGCTCTTAATCATTTTGAACCTGCGAGTCAATGCAATATCGCCTAAGAATTGACCAACTAGTCTTCCTTGTGGTTTCGGAAGAACTAGATAGTAAAAGTCGATAATCGTCCACATTATTACATTATGTTATATATACGTTTATTTGCATGGTAGATATGTAATAAAACATATATAATTGTTACGATGAGACTTCTGAATGTAAAACCTCTCAATATAATATTAAGTCACATTTTATACTCTCCTTCCATCATTATAGTGAAAAATAATAGTCCTCAATCAATCTCAATTTGTTGAGTACACTAAAGGCTGGTCTATTACGGATATGTTTGACACTATGAAATATTAGATATTTTTGAATGATGGGTACGACTTAACTAAAGTTTATCTTTTGTTGAATACACTAAAGAAGATGAATTTTAGAGCCATGTTAAGTTAATACATAAAATGTGTGAAGATAAAAAGTTGTCAGTCTAACGATCGGGGAGTTGTATAGAGATACAATTGATAATAGTATCTACCCAAATGTTTTATTAAGGCTTGTTGAATACATTCAAGGTCTTAATATAACATATGGGATCCCAGCGCACAGGGAGTAAAGTATGCACTCCATAAATTTATGTGGGAAGATCGTAAATTTGAGTTAAACAGTGAGAGCATAATTAATTTAATAAAAGTCCATGTTAAATTGCTTGATGTGTTTTATATATTATTCATTTTCCTTTCGTCATTTATATTAAATCTTGAGTGACCATATGTATTTGAGAGACATGCTGGATGCCAACGACCAAATTAAATCTTCTTGATTGGCACCGTGATTTGAGAATTATTCTTAGGCATGAGAAAGTTGGTTGTCCTTAAGTAGCCCTTTCCAGAGACACTAGGTGAAGACTCAATTAAGGAAGATGTGGCTACTATAATAACACGGTGATGAAAATAGTACTACAACATGAGTGATATTTGCATTACGTCACCAGAGTTACAAAAACAACTTGAGAGTATAGATGCTAATGTACGTTTTTTCATTCAAAGAGTTGTATGATAATAATCATATGCGGAAGGATATGAGACTTTCAAGTAACTATACCGATGCAAAGAGACAAAGGAATCTTCAGTCAATGCTCATGTATTAAGATAATTGGCATTGAGAAGTTGTCTCAATTAAGTTCAATCATGAAACAGGAACTAAGTATTGACGTAGTTCTGCAATCCTGCCAGAGTGTTATTCATACTAATTATAAATCATGATATGAATAAGTTCGAATGCACACTCATTGAGTTGCTGAACATGCTTAAGACTGTTGAGCCCAATATCAAAGTTAGTTGTGGGCAAGTTATTGTTTTCTCTAAGGGTATTAAGAGAAAATAAAAAGAGGCTTTTGGAAAGCATCCGATATGGCTAAGACGGTCAAAGCGAAGGACAAATACCAAATCTAATGAACCTTGTTTTCATTATAGAATGAAAGATCATTGGAAGATATTGAAAGGTTTTTGTCTACTTAATGAGTTTCTTAGGTATTTGAAACTAGATGTGGATCTTATATTTATACAAATATGGAAAAACTAAATAGAAGTAGACAACTGCAAAAGGGAAAAGTTGACCTATACGTTGAAGATAAGCAAATGTTGCTGCATTACCTGTAGGATCATACTTCTTATCGTTATCTTTAGTCTTAGTATTGGAATTAAAGAAATGTTGCTTTGTACCCAACATAGCTGGAACATTAAAATGAATTTTATGTTCCGAAAATGAACTATTTTGATGTTAAGTACAATTGTTGTTTCTGCTTATCTTGATTAAGATCTTAATAATTATAGTAAACTACAAAATAATATTTATATTCTAAATACTAAGCATTTTATAATTACGATAGAAGTTAAGAGGCATAAAAGTGATAATTTGAATAATACCTAAATCTGGCATTGCAGGCTTGGTCATAAGATGAAATACGATTCCAAAATTACATAGAGATGTATACGTGGAGTAAATTGATTTTGAATCATTTGACAGGTGTAATCATGCCAGTTAGGCATAATAACAAAATTTCCTTTTACTTGAAAGGGAAAATATCTGCATGATTACTGGTCTAATACATAGTTATGTATGTAGACCAATGGCAATTAATGCTAGATAAATTTTCTCTTATTTCATCACATTTATTGATGACTATTTTGGAGGTGGCCATGTATATTTGATGAAATTCAATTATACAACTCTTGAAAGGTTCAAGGGATTTAAAGTAGAAGTAGAGAAACAAACATGTAAAGATATCTTCACACTAAGATCCAATCGAGATGGGAATATCTTAAAGATGAAATTCTAGATTATCTAAGAGAGAATGAGAGTCTCTCTTGTAGTGTTCTCCTCCATATACACTATAGCATAGTGGTATATCTGAAAAGAGGAATCGTAAACTATTAGATATAGTGCGATTAATAACAAGCCATGCAAATCTTCCAAATTCATTTTGGGATCATCCACTGATTGCAGTGTGCTGCACACTAAATCATGTCATATCTAAGTTGGTTAACAGAACTCCACATGAGCTATGGAAAGGCAATAGCCCCAATTTATCTCATATGAAAGTTTGGGACTATGACGCTTATTTGAAGTGCCCTGAATCGGATAAATTTGAAACTAATCCGATAAATACATATTTACAAGATATCCAAAGCAGATATTTGGATATCAAATCTATTATCTCATTAAGAAGAAAGTCTTCGTCTAATGATATGTTGTCTTCTTAAGAAAAAGTTTACTCTATGACAATGTGAGCAAAATAGAACTTGAAAGAGTTCAAGAGTCCACAAATATAGTTGATTGAGTAGATTAATCCAAGTTTGATCTCACACCTGATGAGGGACAAACTCTTGATTAGGAAGTAGAGACTCCTAAGGACACGATAGCTCCATTTAAATATAGTAGGATTACTCGACCTTCAAGAAGGTATGAATCCACAATTACTAATCAGGTATTATTAATCAAGGATGATAAACCTACTAATTACGCAAAAGTAGAGTCAAGTGTTAACTCAAATAGATGTCAAGAAGCCGTGGAATTTGAAATGAACTCAATGTATGTAAACAAGGTTTGAACCTTGTTCGACCCTTCTAATGGGATAAAACCCACATATTATAAATGGTTTACAAGAAAAAGGTCGATATGGATGGAATGGACTTTAGTTGCAATAGTTACATACCATGACTATGGGTTAAAGCAAGCCTCTTGGAGCTGAAATCTTTGATTTGCTGGAAAAATCAAAAGGTTTGATTTCATCAAATATGAAAATGAATTGTGGGTTTACAAGAAGATAGTGAGAGCATTGTCGCATTCCTAATGTTTTATGTAAGACATATTATAGAAAACAACATCCCTACATTTCAATTGTTGAAATACTGATTGTTAAAGGATTTTTTATGAAAGATATAGGATATGCAACTTAATCTATAGAGATAGATCTAGGAGATTGCTTAACTCATCCTAATCTTCATAGATTAAATCTTTAGAAGATTTTATATGGGGAAATTGGTTTACTCTTAAATGGTGTGTTAGAAAGTTTCCAAACATAAAACAATTATTGATTCTATAGTAGAAACCTAATACATGATTGCTTTAGAAGTAGCAAAGAGTTGCAGTGTGGATCAAGATATTCATTAATTAACTTGAAATAGTTACTTACATTGTTGATCACGTGCCATTGTATTGTGATAACAATAGAGCCATCGCACAAACGAAGGAACTAAGGTCTCATCAATGATCCAGACATGAAATAGGGTAGTATCATATCATCGTAGAGATAATACAAAGAAATAACGTAAAGAAAGAAACAACTTCCCACAATTGAGAATATTACAGATCCACTAACAAAGAGTTATGGCAGCATAAATATGATCGTCATGTAGACCCTTATGATATTGGATATATAAGTGATTGGATCTAGTGCAAGTGAGAGTTTGTAAGTATTATATCGTAGGTCCATTCAACGTTGGACATAAATACTTTTAATATATAATTGATGCAATTTTATGATAGATCTATTATTTAATTAATATTCGATTAAATTAAATAATAGAATTTGTAGATTTAAATCTTGATAATTTGTTAATCAAAAGGAGTTGTGATTGTGAGATACAAATTACATATGATTGAATTTTAAATCGTCTGTGCGTTGTACGTTATAGTGAGATACGGATATCGTTATTACGGATAGATCATCACGTGTGACATTTCTTACTTGTGAAATAAGTAGCTGATCTCACAAGCTAAAGTGTGGTTACGCTTAAATGAACACGTGGATGTTTTGTTGTAGAACAAAATATTGGAGACCCGCTAAGAGATTCCACATGGATAACTATTTGAGTATCAGTGGTTAATCTCTAACGTTCGGTAGTGGAATTGGTTCTTTGACTTAAGGTCATCATGGTACCTAATATAAGACAGTTATACTTTGGCGATGTTGGATGTTTCTCTGCCAAGGGCCACTAATACGACATCGTTCGGGTATGTTAAGAATCATATGAAGGTTGTGAATAACCAATAGAGAATTCGTCACTCTTGGATTATGATCTACATTTCATCCAGTTGAGTCGATAATGAGATCCTTGGCCAAGGTGTACTCATAAGTCGAAAAGGAGTTTTGGACTTATATTAACTTAATAGTAGAGTGGTAGAGTCAATTTGGGAGACAAACGTGAGTAGGTGATAAATTAAAAGGGTGTTTTAATTTATCGATTTTGATTAGATCAAAATAATAATTCACGCATTAGGCATCGTGATTGGGAATCTGATAGGTCACACACAAAAAGAGAACTAGAAAATTGTGTTTTACCAATTAACTAATTTAACAAGCTTTGGATAAATTAATTAATTGGGTTACTTATTTATTGGCCCGAAGTAATTAATTGAATTAATTAATTCATGGACCGAATTTTATTAAATGAGTTAATCAAAACATGGACCGGGTTAGGAGATGGGCCAAGCCCGTTTGAGTTTGTATAAATAGGTAGTTAGGGTTTTGGATCTATAGAGAAAAATTCATTTTTTCTTGCTAGCACAAGAAGAAAAATCTAATTCTCCAATCCTATTCTCTGTGTGGATCACTGTTGGAGGCTGGACAATTAGATGGTTGTGGGTGACACATCGAAGTTACTGGAACAAAAAGAAAAGTAAAAATTTTCAGAATTTTTCAAAGGTACAATTTTCTATTACAATTTCTATCTAAACACAGAGGGATCCTTGGTGGGAATTGAAATCTGTAATAATTTTCACTGTACACGTTTAAGTAGATTCCCAACAGGTAGAAGTGTGCCACTATTTCGTTAGGTAACGAGAGCATTAAAAGAAAATAACCAATTGCCTTTTTTCGTGTCGGTTTAGATTAATTACCACAATTTTGCAATAGTTGATTCTCCTTTATCATCATGTTGATAATGCTATTATAAAGATTTTAGTCAGTAGAAGTATGTCATTATTTTGTTAAGTAACATGGACATTAATGTTCCTTTTCCCCTATTGCTTTAGTTTAATTACTAAATTTTACAACATTTGGTTGTCCTTTACCATCATGCTGATCCGTTGGGATTTGGTTGTCCGAATGTGAAATTGCTAATAAGTATTAACTTTTAGCTCTTGTAGTTGTTGCATTCTAGGAATACTTTAATCAATGGTTTTGTGTTATTCTGAAACTTTAGTGTCAAGAAAAATTCAATAATTATAGCTCTATGTCCATCCATATATGTAACTGAATCACCTTTTATCCAATTTTGATGAGATTTTGTCATCTTCATATTAATCTAACAAAGTAGTTGGAACTCCAAAGTGTTCAGAATTTTTAATTTTGTACTTCTTAATCTTCTGCATAATTTACTAATATACTTCTTGTAAGTGTTATGCTCCAAGTCCAATCGACTTTGGACATAAACACTTTTAATATATAGTTGATGCGGTTTATGGCAGATTTATTATTTAATTAATTAATATTCGATTGAATTAAATAATGGATTTCGTAAATACAAATCTTAGTAATTTGTTAATCACAACGAGTTGTGATTGTAAAATACAAATTACATATGATTGAATCTTAAATCATCCGTTGTTATAAGTAATGACGAGATACGAATATCGTTATTAAGGGGGAATCACTCAACTTCCTGGATGATATATATTTTGGTCGATTGGATATCGTACAAATACTTTCTATTATTCTATTATAGACCATCACGTGTGGCATTTCTTACTTGTGAAGCAAGTAACTAATCTCACAAGCTAAAGCGTGGTGACACTTGAATGATGACATGGATGTTTTGCTATAGAACAAAATATTTGAGACTCGCTAAGAGATTTCACATGGATAATTATCTAAATGTCAGTAGTTAATCTTTAATGTTCGGTAGTGGAATTGATCCTTTGACTTGAGGTCATCATAGTGCCTTATATGAGGACAGTTATGCTTTGACGGTGTTGGATGTTGCTCTGTCAAAGGTCGCTAATACGACATATTCGGGTATGTCAAGAATCGTATGAAGATTGTGAATGACCAATAGAGGATTCGTCACTCTTAAATTAATTAATTAGATTAATTAATTTATGGATCAAAATTAATTAAATGGGTTAATAAATATTAGATCGGGTTAGGCTAAGCTCATTTGGACTTATTTATATAAGTAGCTAGAATTTTCAATTTGTAGGGATTTTCATTCTTGCTAGCACAAGATAAGAAAACTCTGGTTCCTACAATCTAGTTCTCTATATGGATTTTCGTTAGAGGCTGGACAATTGAACGACTGTGGGTGGCGAATCAAGATCGTTGGAATGAAAGAATAGTAAACGAGTTTGCAGATCTCCTAAAAGGTACAATCTTTATTAAAATTTCTATCTAAACACAAAGCAGATCCTTGGTAGGAATTGAAATCTGTTTTATTTTTGCTACGCATGAAAAATAGATTCCTAATAGTGGTATCAGAGCCTACTTTGTGTTTGTTAGAAATTATTTAAATTTTTTAGGAACAATCAAAAGTTGATTGTTTTTCTTTTCTTGTTTCTAGCAATTTAGAAAATTTTGATTTTCATATATTTTAAAATCTGATTTATATATTAAAAAAAAAACCAGGTGGAATGGACTGGAAGTGTTCGCCGCTGCCACCTGTGGCGACTGCTGGCAGCGGCTGCATCTCCAACAGCGTTTTTGCGCTGCTATGGCGAGGATACAAGAGCCTGTTGCCTTCACGTGACGGGCCTTGCTCGGGATGTGTGGGTTGTGCAGCACCAGTAGCGCCATTGCTGGCATTGCCAACCATAAAGAAATAAAAGAAAAAAATTGGGTTATTTTAAGGTTTTCAGAAAATCGGTGAATTGGGTTGGAGGTGGGGCTTTGTTGCAATTAGTGTAATTGGAAGCCCCCGCTTGCAATTTGATAAAATGGGCCAAGTTTGCAATTTTAAAACAGGGCATGTTGTGAAATTTTTTCAATTGAAGGGTCTGTCATGCAATTATCGAAATTAAAGGACTTGTTATTAATTTGAAACTTGGGTCAAATTGAAATTTTCAAAAGGTATTTTGAATTTGAATTTCAAAATAGTTTTAAATTTGATTTTCAAACGGGTTTAACCTAAAATTTTAATTTTGACCCAATTAAAAATGACGACGTTTATGATATAGTTAAAATTGGATTTTAACTTAAATATTAAACTTTGACCCTAAATTAAATTTTATTTTATTTAGGAGTATTATCCTAAATTAAAATATTACTTCAATTTAAATTAGAGTTGGACTCTAATTTATTACTTAATTAAAATTTGATTTTAATTAATTTTATTTAGGTGTATTATCCAATTTAACTTAAATATTAAATTTTGGCCCTAAATTAAATTTTATTTTATTTAGGAGTATTATACTATATTTAAATATTAATTCAATTTAAATTAGAGCTGGACTCTAATTTATTATTAATTAAAATATGATTTTAATTAATTTTATTTAGGAGTATTATCCTTGATTAAAATATTAATTCAATTTAAATTAGAGCTGGACCCTAATTTAATACTTAATTAAAATTTGACTTTAATTAATTATTCACCCGAACATATTCTTGAAGTTAGAATTGGATTCTAATTTGAAATATAATTAAGATTCGATTTTATTTAAATTATCATGCCCTAAAATGTTTCTTAAAATTAGAGTTGGACTCTAATATGTTGTTTAATTAAAATTTGATTTTAATTAAATAAGATTGCCCTAAAATCTTGGAATTAGATTTAGACTCTAATTTTGCTATTTAATTAAAATTTGATTTTAATTAAATTCAACCGCCTTAAGTTTTGAAATTAGAGTTGGACAATAATTTTATATTTAATTGAATTTTAATTTTAATTAAGTTGTCCCGCCCTATAATTGTGGGATTGGAGTTGGACTCTAATTCGGTATTTGGTTAAAATTTGATTTTAATTAAATATGCCCGCTAATTAAATTAATTGATTAATATGATTAATTAATTATTTAATTGTTCTGATCCATTTGTCTAAAATTTTTAGATGACCTTAATTAGTAGATGTAGAAGATCGAGAAATAAAAATGAAATTAGACTATTATTTACTTTTAAAGTTTTGTCAAAATTTTCATGTCAATAGTCGTTACATGCATGGAACCCATTCTAAAAATATATAGCTAATTAATTTACGGCTAAAGTACAATTAATCTAGTGACATTTTGATCCATGCGGGTCAAGGGGTTACACTAGAAACTTGAAACATGTTTGCATATAATATTAGATATTATATAGGCATACATTTATGTGATGAATCTACTATTTGTGGATGATTATGGATTCGATCATGTGGATGTGTTGAATGGTTAATTTTATCATTTTTATGCACCTGCTAGCTCTTTATTGTTTTGGGCCCAAGAAATAAAATGAAATTAAGCTATTATTTTGTAATGATCTAGCACCACGAGCCTAACTCATTTAAGAAATGAGCCATGGAAGCTCAACCCATTTAAAATTATGAAAGCCTAAGCCATAAGTTAATTAAAAGCCTAACAATTTAAGAGATTAAGTTTAAGTAAATTTAATTACAAAGATTTAATGAATAATTGGGTTGTCTCAATGGTCATCTACATGGTATTTCATATAGGCAACCCAGGTTCGAATCACCATGTAGATGTTTTTATAAAACTTTTTATATAAATTTTTTATGGCTTAGCTCTCATTTGATTCCCATTAAATTCAATTACATTATATTTCATTTTTCTCTCTCTTATTTTCAACCACACAATCTTCCATAAAATAATATTACACGTAAATCGAAAACTTTTCCTTCTTTTTCAACCATTCATTTTTCTAAAAAATACTATTCCCCATTTTCATTTTCAGGTAATGGGGATCAAACGGGGGCTTAGAAACTTTTCAAACTTTTAGTTAAAGATCAAATTTCGTAAATTTAATGATAATACAACTCTCCTATTTAGTTTTTCATTAAAAAAATGTTACAAGAAAAGTAAGGTCATTTTTTCACTACACCCCTCTTCAAATTCAAATTTACTCTTATTTTCTCTCAAAAAAATATATTTCATAGCAAGTAAAGCTTAAAGGAATAACATGGATAACTATCTGAGTGTCAGTTTAAACTCTAACGTTGGGTATTGGAAGATCGTCATAGTGCCTTATATGAGGACAGTCATGCTTTGACAGTGTTGGATATTGCTCTGCAAAGAGCCGCTAATACGACATCATTTGGGTATGTTAAGAATCGTATGAAAGTTGTTAATGGATATACACGACTTTTATTTATTTGAAGCTTATTTTCTTCTCATTATAGCATGTGCAACTATTGGGTTGGACTTAATTACATATGACGCATCAACAAATTTTATTAGCAACACTTCATGAATAGGTTAGTAATTTTATTTTTATTTTTTCAACTTATTTTATACAATTTAATTCATTTTTTTTTCTTTTTTAAGTTATATGTTGGGATTTTTAGGTAATGTCATGTACGTTTGTAAAACCCAATAATACTCATGATATTCGAGGAACAGGTAACATATACCTTTAAGTTTTGTTTTGTGTGTTACCGTCTTTCATTGAAGCTTATAGATTCTTTATTTCTTTTATTAGGTTTTACTGCCTTGCGAGAAAGACAAACATTTGAAAGTAGTTCAAATGTAATACAAAACATTTTACCAAAAAATTCCAATTGAATATTACATGTTACCTTTACCAAAAATCTGTGTTTTCAGTGGAGCAAAGAAATTTCAAAAAGGAAGTAAAGGTTTTTGTTGCTCAAATGGAACTGTTAAACTAAAAATCAATGATGTACCTCTACAATTGCATCATTTATTTACATCTACATCTGACGAATTAGATGAATTCAAAACTTATATTTGAAGTTACGATTGTAATTTTTCTTTTACTTCATTTGATGTAAAATATGATAAAAACTTGTGCTAAAGAAATAAAAGAAAATATACTTTTAATGTTTAGGGACAAATATATCATTATGTAAATGAACTTATTTCAATAGATTGTAGACCTTATTATTTACAACTTTATTTTTATAGCACTAAAAATGAGATACAAAATCGATTAGAAATATCAAATAAACTATCTCAATCAATTATTGGAAAAATAGTTCATATCTTAGAGATTAATCCATATGCAAGATTTTTTCGAAGTTTAAGTGATATTCCTGACTTACAAAGTTGTAAGCTAAAAATTACATGTAATTTAGTTGTAGATCAAAGAATGTATAATGCTCCCACAACATCAAAAGTTTTTGCTATTTGGGTTGATGACGAACCATCAGAAAATATTGGGAATCGTGATATATCTATTTCCAGTCATTCTGCCAGTAAACATAGAGTGCCCTATTATTTTGCATGTTATGATCCTCTCCAATAACCCTTATTATTCCCCAATGGTGAAAGTAGTTGGCATCAAGGTATTGAAAGAATTGAAAAGCAGTAGAGCCATCATAATACTTGTTCCATAGAATAGTTACTTGATGCACATTATGTTTGATTTTCCTAAAGAATTATTGAATAATGCAATGACAAGTTTGAAAATGAGTTATTACTTCATTATATTTTTTACTTTGTTTGTTTATTACCTATGTTTATTTTGTTTAATACATTTCAATCTTGCAAAAGAAATGGAAACGATTGCAAGTCTCATGTAGTGAATACTATTGTTATAAACTATAGGTAAGATTGTTAGATAACTTACTCTTATTATATGCTGGTCGCTTTTTACAACAATATATAATTGACATGTATGTTAAAATTGAATCTTCTAGATTAGATTACTTCCATAATAAATTAAAAAGAAATACATGGTGAACTTCACCAAGAAATTGTTGATAGTGTACAAAATGGTGAAATTAGAAGATCAAATGTAGGTCGAAGGATTATTTTACCATCATTATTTATTGGTGGTCGTAGAGATCTAAAAAACTTGGAAAACCTGACATTTTTTAACAATTACGTGCTATTACTCCTCATAGACAAAGCTCCCAGTGAAACCACATAGAGGTACACATGTAGACATCTTGCAGACAACGAAGTCAAAATAAAGAAAAAGCAAAAGCTGTTCTACAGCCAAAATGCTATCTCCATCCGAGGTTCTTTTGTCGAAGCACTTTCTCTTGTAGCCGAAACTCTGCACATCCGAAATTCTCTCTTCAAGCCAAAGCACTTGCTACCATTGAAGCGAACCCATCTTTAGGATTGATGTAATGTTTGTACTAATGAGTGTCAGACGTGTTAGCCTAGAAGTGTAGGGTCGCTGACCTTTTGTAAATGTAATTAATATATGACAAAGTGATATGAGGCTTCGATTAGTGAGATGTAGCCATGTAGATCAAATTCAACGGTGACCATGTTGGCTTGAACTCTATAAATAGTAGCTCTAGTAACATTTTAAGGGAGAGGAAAAAGTAAGAAATGCTAAACTTGATACATTTGAGCTCGTAAATCACTCTTGCCTATCCCTTGGTTGGAATTTGGATTCATTTTATTTTTATATTGTTTATGATTGTTCTTTGTTTAACAATAATCATTAATCACATTGTCGGCGCCCGAACATCTTCGTCTCACATTTATAGCACTCCCACATTCATCATTGCCATTAAACTCCGATCAAAAATTTGGTCAAAACGTGTCGAAATATGATCACTCGTGTGAAGAGGAGGTCCAAAACCAGATGGTTGGTTGCCAACAATTTATTGTTAGGGAGGAAGCTCCTCAAAAAAGGGAAGTTAGGGTGGATATTTCCACTAACGATGCCACCGACCAGCCCAATGAGGTCCCATTCAACTTCCCACCAAAATATGATTCGAAAGACGCACCTTGAAGGTTCGTGAGGGTCTTCAACATTCTGAGCCTTGGGCAATCTAGAAATATGCAAGGTCAACCTCCCTCTATACCTAGGAATAGGCAGCAGGAGCAGCCTAGGTTTGAAAGGTAAGTCGAACCTGTTAGTGATGGCATAAACCCTCCACCTAGGAATAGGCATGAGAAAAGAATAGAACGAGCAAGACCATCCCAACTACTTCAGAATATATGGGCCAGGAAAGATGAAAACTCTGATGAACCTCAAAGGTCAGCAATGTTGATAATGAAGATGATGATCTATCATTTTCACAAGAATTAGGAATGCCTCCATCCTCAACCACTTCACTCTTCCCAAAATCCCCAAGTATGATAAGAGAGGCGATGTTACGAAGTACCTCAACAACTTCAAAATTCACATGAGCCTAAGAGGAGCTACCCCTGCCATGAAGTGCAGAGCCTTCCACTTAACCTTGAGTGGAGTGACTGAAGTGTGGTACACCAGGCTTCCGAGGGAAAGCATCCAAAGTTGGCTAGATTTAAGAAAGCTATCCTTAAATGCTTTCCCACAAGTAAAGAAGGTGAATGACCAATGCAACGCCTACAAGATATGAGGCAACAACAAGGGAAATCTCTAAAGAGCTTCATATCTCGTTTCATTGACAAAATAACTTACTGTGTGCAAGTGACAGATAAGGAGACACTAACAGCCCTAAGATGAGGATTAGATATGAACTCTCTCTTCTGGAGAGATGTACAAAACAAAGACCCTACCAATTATGATGCCTTCCAAGAAATGATAAGGCACAAGATCATCAATGAAGAATTGAGAGATCATCGTAATAGGGTAAATAGAGGGTTTTTACAACCTCAAAGGTAATGTGGAAGGGATCTCACCTCCTATCTAATGGACCACCAGGTCGAACAGTCGACCCCCTCAATCCTGGACAAACATTGGCTACGACAACATTAAATGCAATACCAACTTTGGGTTCAAGAAAGTAAACCCTAGTTTAGAAACACACCAAGGTAAACCATACTGATGATTGACTCGAGCAAAAAGAGGTGTGAGACAAGGTGTTGAACCCAAGAATAGGGATGAAGCCCCTTCTATTATACTTATCACCATTCCTATAACCACAACACTGCTAGTTGTATAGACATCGAGATGCATCCCCAGGCTAACAATCAATGGAGAAATAGGCGCCCACACGGAGACGCTCTCCCTCGATAGGGTAGACAACCTAGGGATGAGGAAGCAAGGTGCCCCAATAGAGACAAAGCCCCATGAAGGCTAGAAAGACCTCAGTGAGAGATGAAGGCAAAGAAGGAGCCCTTAGCTAACACTAGCCATGAACCCATCAGAAAAATTGACACGATATTTGGGAGCCCATATGTTGGGGAAGAATCCGGAAATTTCCAAATGAGCTATGCGAGAAAAGTCAAAGTCCCCCCTGCTCAATGGCAAGCTTCAGAATCGACAACATTCGACCCTCTACTGAAAGAGGAGTTCAATCTATCACATTCACTCAAGATGATGCTGTAGGTGTGCATTATCCGCATTGTGACGCTTTGGTTGTAAGAGCTATGGTAGCCCGAAATGGCTTCAAAAGAATGCTAGTAGACAATTAAAGCTCAATTAATATTATATTAGGAGCCATATTCGATAAGATGGAAGTTGACCACGAGTTAACATTAATGAACTCCTCATTGTACGAAATTACTGGTGACAACATCATCCTATGAGGAAAAATATCTCTAGCAATAGAGATAGGAATTATACCACAAACAGCTCACCATTTCATAGAGTTCTTAGTGGTGGACTACCGTTCCGCTTATCACGAAGTGCTTGGGAGAACCTCTTATCATGAAGGGCTTGGTGGTCAATTCTATCTATCATCTATGCGTGAAGTTTCCAACAAAAAATGGTATCGCCACAGTTAGATGTGACCAACGAAGTGCTAGGGAGTGTTAGTTCAACTCCATTAGAAAAGATGAACCAAGGAATGTCAATGTCATTTTAATAGACATTCACGAGATCGACGACCCTGAACAAGGGCAAAATCACGAACAAGGGAATGACGTCGAAATGATTAATGTCTCTGAAGAACTAGTTTTCGAATTGGAATCCATCCCTAAAGAAGGTAGAGCTACTGGGAAAGTAGATAATCTTGATAAACTACATCCCTGCATAATTGATTGTGAGTCGCAAACAACTCCAGTCGAGGAGCTGCACTAGGGATCTTTCTAAGTACATGTAGGTCAAAAAAACCTCCGGGCTGTAGCCAAGGAAAAATTGAAGTGCTTCCTGCATGAGAACCTAGATGTTTTCACATGGATACATGAGGACATGGTTGGCATCGACCAAAAGATTAGCTGCCACCATTTGAAGATTACCTAAAAGCCAACCCACATTGGCAAAAACTGAGGGCTCTTAATCTAGAAAGGTACGAGGTCCTAAAAGATGAAGTGAAGAAGTTGATCGATAATCGTTTTATCCAAGAATTTACTTGCCTAAAGTGGGTATCAAACCCTGGTGAAAAAGCACAATGGGAAATGGAGGGTATGTATAGACTTTTCCACCCTTAATCAAGCTTGCCCTAAGGACAATTTCCCACTCCCTCGAATAGACCAACTTGTTGATTCTATAGCTGGGCATGAGCTGCTAAGCTTTATGGATGACTATTCAGGCTACAATCAGATTCCAATACATCTCACATACGATGAGCATATGTTCTTCATTATTGACTAAGGTCTGTATTGCTCCAAAGTGATGCCCTTTGGGTTGAAAAACGTAAGGGCCATGTATCAAAGGTTGGTCAATAGAATGTTTACAGATCTCATTGGAAAAACAATAAAGATATATGTGGATGACATGATTGTGAAAAGCTTGAAAACAAAAGACCGTATCAAGCACCTTGACGAAGCGTTTCGGATACTTCGAAGATACAGGATGAGGCTAAACTCCATTTGGAATAGCCTCTAAGGGGTACATGGTGAATCAAAGAGATATTGAGGCCAACCCAGAGAAAATTAAGGCTTTAGTTGAAATAAGGTCATCACAAAAGCCCAAAGAAGTGCAGGGTCTGACTGGACATATAGTAGCCTTGAGTCACTTCGTCTCAAAGGCAACAGACAAATGCCTTCATTTCTTTAAAATTTAAAAAGAAGAAAGTAAGTTTAATAGACTAAGGAGTGCAAGATAGCCTTACAAGCACTAAGGAAGCACTTAGGACAAGCTCCCCTCCTCTTTAAGTCTAAAATTGAAGAGTCTCTACAACTATACCTTGCGATGACTATCGAGGCTACCAGTTCATTGCTTATGAGGGAAGAGGAAGTCGCTAATTGCCAGAATATTATATGGGTAAAGCACTTGCAATTGAAACCCATTACACAGACATAGAGAAGATGGTTTTGCCTTTTATGACAGCTTCACAGAAATTGAGACCTTATTTTCAGGCACATACCATACGAGTGCAAATGTTCCAGAGGCCAGATTCTTCAAGGAGATTAATAAAATGGGCTGTGGAGCTCAGTAAGTTCGATATTGTTTTCAAGATGAAAATTGTTGTGAAAGGACAGGTTTTGGCAGATTTCATGGCAAAGTTCACCCCCATTCCAGAAATGGAAGAGGATATGGCTACCTATCTAAAGTTGTTATGGAATTGGCACTAGCTTTTGAGAAGTTTGCGTTAACATAAAATCCACGTTTTGAAAATTTCCATGCTGATGTTTTCTCCAAATTGTCAAGTAATAAGGATTTCGAACTGCTCACTGTGGTTCCAATAGAACACCTCCCAAGGCCCTCTACTTCCAAAGGCGAAGAGGTGATGTAGGTAGAAGACACCCCTTCATGGATGAAGACAAATATAGCTTTTACAAATGATCAAACACTACCCTCTATCAAAGAAGAAGCTCAAAAGACGAGGCTCACACTTCATTTTCCAAGACGACGTGCTCTACAAGCGAGGCTTCTTTTTATCTTTGCTTCGATGTATAGGTAGTGAGAAAGCCATCTGCCCCAAGAAATACCAAATGGGTGTGAGGCAATCACACTGGGGAACGGTCCCTGACATAAAAGATGTTAAGGCAAGGATATTATAGGCCAACCCTGAAAAATGATACATAGCAATTTACAAGAATGTGCGGCAAGTGCTAATATTTTAGACGACCTTCTCAAGATCTCAGTGTTGTTTCTAGTCTTTGGTAGTTTGCTAAGCAGAAAGTTGATCTTATTGGACCTCTACCATAAGGGAAAGACAGTGCCAGCTTCGCGATTATTGCTATTGATTACTTCACGAAATGGGTTGAGGTCAAGCTGCTAACCAAGATAATGGAAGCAAACACATCCAAATTTTTATGTTAAAACATCATATGCCGGTTTGGTATTCCCCATTCAATTGTTTCAGACAGTGGACAACAATTCGATAACAAGAAGGTTAGAGACTTGTGTAAAGAATTGAGAATCAAGAAGCACTTCTCTTCTACACCAAAGGCTAGCGGACAAGTGGAAGCTATTAATAGAACTATCAAATACACTTTGAAGAGGAAGTTGGATACTTCTAAAGGGGCTTGGGTTGATAAGCTACCTCAGGTATTATAGGCTATCCGAACCACTAGCCAAATAACCATAGGGTAGGCTCATTTCTTTATGGCTTACAAAGCTGAAGCTATCAGCCCAGTTGAAGTGGGTCTACATTTGCTCGTTGCATACATTTTAATGAAATATCAAATGATGAGCTAATGACGTATGAATTAGACTTCCTTGAAGAAATGAAGGGTGAATCTCAAGCAAAATTGGCTATCAATCAGCGAAAGATGGACAGGGACTATAATTCAAAAAGCAAAAGAAAGTCAATTTGCTTAAATGACCTTGTACTGCGAAGAGTCTTCCTATCTCTTAAGGAGCCAAGAGCAAGAACCCTTGGTCCCAACTGGAAAGGTCCTTATCACATAAAGGAAGAAATTCGACTAGGAACCTATAAAATTGAAGGAATGGATGGAATGGCACAGCCTCATCCATGGAACGTAGAGCATCTATAGAAGTACTACTAGTAAACTGTAAATGAAATTTCATGTATGATATATATTTTACTTAAATGAAGGTTTCCTTCATTAAAAATCTTAACTATGGATAAAAGATATCTCCAATTAACAAAAGTTAAGGAATAAGGCCCCGCATAGACGAACTATCCCTATGCAGGGAAATGCAAGCACTTTAATGACGAGGTGGATCTTGAAATAGATCCATTCGTGAATTGGACAACATATTCCCTTTATATAAAAATTGTTAAGGAGGTATCAACATGGATAAACCACTTCACATAAAAACTGTTAAAGAGGTGAATTGAATGCAAGCAAATCTTAAATAACAAAAGTGCTACAAAGTAGTATGTTTATACATAAAAAAATTTAATAAAAGTACTCAGCAATTGAAAAATTACAAGTGTAGGCTTCAAGCTATTTACAAGAAAAATGAGAAAAAATATTAAAAACGCCCTGTCTCTAAAAAGGACGAACGAGGAAAGCACAAAAGGAACAATGGCGTCATGAGCCACTTCAGTGTTCTCTACCTCAGTCACTTCTTCATGAGATTCATCTGCTATTTTAATTAGTTGGTTACCCTCTATTAGTGTTTGAGGCTCTTCCTCACCCTTTTCTAAAAATTCAGACCTTAACTCAAAGGTATTGAAGGTTTGAGAGTGCACCTCAATTTGCTCAACCATCTCAGTGTAGGCATATCTCTGTCGGTACTTAACAAAACTTTGGTATGCCTCCATGAAGTGGAAGTTGGCGATGTACCACTCCTCAACATAACTGTAGGCAGATTCAATTTCTTTCCTAATAGTCTCTACTTCCTCCGTTAGGCATGAAATTCTAGAATCCAACTCCCCCACCTGCTGTTTTAAAGCAATGTTCTCTTTATTTGCCCTCTCTAAGGCCTCAACAGCTAGCTTCTGGTGGGCATCAAAAGTCTCAACCTGTTTCTTCATAGAGCTACCTCACTTTGAGACAAGTGGACCTTCTTTATCAATTCTTCAATTTCTACTAACACAGAAGCGAGCTTTACAAACTCTCAACCTGACTCTTCCTTAAGGCCTCCATCTCAGCCATTGCCTTTTTGGCTGTCTTCTTGGCCTGGGAGGTCTTATTTGTAAATCCTCTATTTTTACTTTGAAGGTTTCTAAATTGGGCTTTAGCCTCTTCAACCACACCAAAGGCCCTCACCGTTTGGCTCACCATTGTGGTGAAGATGTCACCCACATCATTGGTCTCTACAAAAGTCTGCCAACGCTCCGTCCAGAATTTATGATAAATAGTTGTAGCCATCTAAACCTTTGGAGAAAGTATCAATAGCATCTCTAGAGCCAGTGATATGATCCAGAAGTCGAGCTCGACGAAGGCAAGTGTGAGACGAGACCCGTTGATAGTCGATGGCGGACCAATGACACGATCAAGAGCAATGCAAGTGAAACAAGGGATGGGATTGTTCGTTCAAGAAACCATTGATGGAACCATGTTCGGGACTCAAAATGGAACAACTTTCATGTTTGGTTCGAAGGCCGAATCAACTTAGATCAATTTGTTATCAAGCGACAAACCGGAGGCTGAAAATGGCCGCACAGGCAAAACACCATGCGGCCACACAGTGGCATACCGAAACTTAAATTGGGATTTTTTTGTTGAACCATACGACCGCATGGAAATACACCATGCGGCCGCACAAGCCAAAAATTTGGCGAATTTTCCAATTTTGGAAATTTTCCATATTTTGTTAGATTTTGATTCTTTTCCATATTTTGAGATTATGCTCGACTTTTGCACGATTTTTACCTAGTTTTTAGGTTTAGTAAATAGGAGTTTCCATTCAATTGTTAAAAAACCTTTGACATTATTGATATTGAATTAAAAGTGAGACGCATTGTCTTCTCTTCATCGTTCTTCATTGAACAATTTCGAACTTATCAAGTGTTAACTTGTGGCGTTCAAACAACCGAATTTAATTCTTGAATTACGTGATCAAGGGGTCTTTCAAGCATCATTCTTGTTGGATTTTTTGGTTCGACTTTCTTTTGGGTTAATCCTAAACTCTTGGATTAATTTCGCTTTCTTGGATTCGTCAATCTCGTTGTGGGTTTCGTAGTCAACGTTGCTACGGGGTTTGCATCAGCCAGTATGTCACTCCTTTAAGAAATGGAGAGCTTATGGCAAAAAGCTGCATCAAACGCAATGGACTTACTAGACATCTTGTCCTCTTCAAACTTCTTGCCTTGGAGGCTCTACAACAGATGGCTTCTTCTGAGCCCCTTTGGCCATAGCAATAGAGACTACCATCAACTACTCTCCAACTGGGACTTCGGAGCAAGGCAGAGGGACTAGGCACTGACCCCCTCTCTCCAATGGCATAAAAATGATACTTCTTCTTAGGGACCTCCTCTACTTTGTTTTTCCTTTATCTTTCGTAGGAGGTTGCCCATCTCCTTCATGACTAGCAGCCTCCTTGTTGATCTTTTCCACCTCATCCCTCACCCGTTTTGCTGCAATGGTAGAGAGCTTCAACCCTTTCCTCTCGACAGTGGAGGTGGTAGCCAATATGTAGTGGCCATATCAGGGATAGGTTGAGCTCCGTTACAGCTAAGTGATGGAGGTAGATATCCTCAACCACACCCCACTCAACTTCTAATAACTCAAAGCGATCAACCCACCCTACACAACATGGAAGAAGTTATCACTTAAAAATCAGCTAACTCTACAACCAAATTAAAATCCGTAACAAAGATTCAACCCATAGGTTTTGACGTAAGAAGTTGGAACTATCACGTGGAGAGCAGTGTCTCCCTCACATACCGGCCACTTCCCTCTCACCCAGAACCATATTTCCTTCTATCCTTTGATGGAGGATAGAAGTCCTATGACAAAATGGAGATTGTGGTCCCTACTATAATGCCTCGACCCGCATGGATCGAAATGTCACTAGATTAACTGTACTTTAGTCGTAAATTAATTAACTATATATTTTTAGAATGAGTTTCATGCATGTAACGACAATTGACGTGAGATTTTTGACAAAACTTTAAAAGTAACATTGTTGTTTTAGTTTTTATCTCAAACAGTAATTATCAAAATAAATTTGTTTGCATAGCTATCGACTTCGAAATTTCATCAAATTTTAATTTAAAGTAGGAAACTCCTTATAATATGATAGACTCAAAAATTAGGCTCCATCGCCATCATATGAGGTATTAAAATACTTTTCAAAATTCAGTAATGATCCAGTTGAAAGGTATATCGGTGCAGTTCACTTAAAATGACATATAAAATTCCAAAGACATCAAAATCACATGATTTCAAATTTATTCAATAACTAATCCATGAGACTAACAAGTCCAATTGGTTTCATTTACTTTATGCAACATATAAAATTCTACCGAATCGGATTGACATGATTCCAAGTTCATTTAGTTGCTAACTTATGAGGCTGTCTAACACCACTAGCTTTGTATAAAAATGCCAAGTAACGAAAGAGTTATGAATTTTTAAAGATGATGTAGAATCTGAATTTTTTGTAGAGACAATAAAACTTTAAATCGCTGACATATTTTTTTTAAAAGGTGATTTTTAAAGCTATTCCAACGACACATATCTACTTTCAAACATCATTTATTCATAACGAATGTTCATAGAATATATCCACACACGACATCCATTGGAATCTAAATTAAAGAAGACGTAAACATTTCATAATCAACTAAAGATATTAAATCACTAACTTATCCATGACACGTCGCATCATCCTTTACCATCATCCATGCCATAAGGAAAATCCATTCAACTTGTAGGAAGGGAATTAACCCATGAGTTTGAAAATCAATAGATATCATTGGTGCATTTCGTTGTCAAATTTAAATTTTTGAACTATAGATTCATACCATCGCACGTGGATGGATTTTCGGCAAAATCCAATTACTATAGCATTATCATAACATGTAGAGCCGAAGAATGATCATTCAAGCTATTGTAGTGCTGAAGCACTGTACCCGAAGGTACCATTTCATTCAAACATTTATCAAAAAATCATAATTTGAAAACGAAATAAATACTTGCACCTCTACCTACCTTGAATTTTCTTGGATATCAAAGAACAAAATGTGTAGAAAGCCTTTCTTCTTCTCACCCTTATTATTCCCTTGGCTTAAATTGACATGAAATATTTTTTTTTTGAGAGAAAATTCGAATTTGAAGGGAGTATAGTGAAAAAGTGACCTTCCACTTTTTGTAACATTTCTTTTTAATGAAAAAAATAAGTGTGGGGAGTTTTATTATCATTAAGTTTGTTAAATTGGGTCTTTAACTAAGAATTTGGAGAGTTTTTAAGCATAAAAAAATAATTCATAAAAATTTTATAAAAACATCTATGTGGTGATGAAATACCATATAGATGACCATTGTGGCAACCCAGTTATTCATTAAAACTTTGTAATCAAATTAACTTAAATTTAATCTCTTAAATTGTTGGGTTTTTAAATAACTTATGGCTTGGGCTTTCAAAATCTTAAATGGATTGAGCTTCCATAGCTCATTTCTTGAATGGGCTAGGCTTGTGGTGCTAAATCCTCACAAAATAATAATCTAATTTCATTTTTATTTCTCAAGCTTCTATACCTACGAACGGAAGAAGTACCCATCCCTTAGAAACCTTTTTTTTTCCAAAACCCAAGGTTGAAAGATGGTTTGGAAGATGTGAAGGAGCATATCCTCTCCAAGGAAGGTTTCCTTCCACAAAAAAATAGGTTCCCACTACCTGGGCCCAAATGTTGGGGATGAACTAGGTGGGAACCAACCCATACAACCTCAAAACTCCCCTAAAAAGGATGGATTGGCAGATGAAGTCGTGCCTTCAACAGAAACTCACTAATGGCAATGCAACCATGCCTAGGAAAGCAGGCTCACTCATCACAAGAAGGGGATAGGAATTCAATATTATACGGAATGCAATATTTTTCCCTAAAGTTTACTAGGTGGGAAACGTTTACAATAGAAGGGATTTTGATAGCCCCCAACACACCTCCTTGTTTGACCTATTCTCCCTTAAAGGTAATGTACTCTGTCCCAGCCTTAATGGCTTAGACGAGGTCGGCAAGTTCATTATGGTCACTTCCATCTCAGAAGCCACTTGCTTATGTCTAAGTTTCCTTTTCTCCCCTCAGAAGGTGAAAAGGCCATTAGATTATTAATTAAGAGCTTAGAATTACTTACAAGTCTAGACACAAATCACGATAGATAAGTGATAGAATCATGAAAAGTTATAGTGAAAGAGATGATGAGCAAATAGAGAATTCGATTCTATGATTAGCAAAGGCAAAAGTGATTTTTGCCCAGCATTGCTGCCTTTTATACGTAGAGACATTTAATCCCAACGTTATACGTCAATTCGATCATCTGGCCGTTAGTTTGAAATTAAATCCAAGCCACTCACCCGTTTGTTATTTCGACTTCAAAGGCTCAGATCAAAATGTCTAATTCACGAGCTCCAATGCACCTGAACCACGAAAGCATGCCCACAATAGCATCATTATGCATTAAATACGACGATGGTTACGTGTGGAAAGTTGAACCGCTGTAGCCATCTTTTCTAGGAAGTGCTGAAGACGACTAATCATTTCATCACAATAATTAAGGATGCCTTGTACGCATCAAAGCTGAACAGTAGGCCTCCTTAGCACTATTGCCTGCAACTTCATTCAAATTGACGAAGCATACCACCTTGGTTTCAACATTTATAACTTCAACATGACCAAGGTTATGTAATAGCAACATCGATAAAAGGTACATCAACTCTGCTTCAACATGCCAAATGAACGAAAGACTCAAGGTACTTTAGCAAATAACCTTGACAAGTACTTCAAACAATTCATCATACTCGATCTTCAAATTCTAATTTTATATAAATATTTACAATTAGACTTAGGAGACTATTGTGGGATAAATACAAAAATAACCTCCCCTACAATTTTTTTTTTCCAATGTAAACACAAAAGTCCATATATTACATAAATGACCATACATAGACTTGGGAAACTATTGTTACTCCTCATGTATGAAGCTCCCAATGATACCACGTAGAGGCACTACATGCAAACATCTAGTAGTCAATGAAGTCAAAATAAAGAAAAGGCAAAAGTTGCTCTACAATCGAAGCATTATCTCTATCCGAGGTTCTTTTGCTAAAACACTTTCTCCTGTGGCCAAACCTTTACACATTTGAAGTTCTCTACCTTTGAACCGAACCCAAAGAATATCTTCAGGTTGATTGATGTAATATTTGTATTAATGAGTGTCAGATGTGTCAGCCTAGAAGTGTAGAGTGGCTGACCTCTTGTCAATGTAATTAACATATGATAGGGTGATATGAGGCTTCTGGTAATGAGATGGGCCTATATGGATCTAATCCAACGGTGACCACATTGACCTGAACTCTATTAATAGCAGTTTTTATAACATTTTAAGGGGTGGAAAAAGAAAGAAACGATAAAACTTGATATATTTGAGCTCATTATTCTCTCTTGCTTGTCCCTTGGGGTAGAATTTGGATTCATTTTATTTTTGTATTTTTTACTATTGGTTTTTGTTTAACAATCGTCATTGATAATATGGTCGATGACCAAATGTTTTTGTCTCGCATCTAGAGCATCTCCCACGTTCATCGTCTCCATTAAGCTCCAATCGAAAATTCGGTCAAAACGTTTTGAAATTTGCTTACACATGTGCAAGTAGGCCCGACACCTGTTGGCATATTTTTTGGGAGTCCACACGTGTAATTCCAATTGGCCTGAAATAAAGCAAGAATTAAAATATTGTTATGAAATTCAAAATAGACCTATTTCGTGTTGCGCATTTTTAGAGCAAAGTTAGAAGAGTTTGAGAAGATTTATTTGAAGAACATTTATTTGGACTTAGAGTATCTCTAAGAGACTTTTTAAACATGAAATGTTCTTTATTTTAAAGAGTCAACCCATAAAATCATGCTCCAAGAAACTCTTTAAATTAACATTTTAATTTAGAGAGTGGATAAAATTAAGTATTAAATATAAAAAGCGTGTTAGAGTACTTCAAAATTTTAGTTCTCTAAATTTATAGATGCTCTCCAAATGATTGAAATATAATTGTTATATGAATGTAGAAATATGTTCAACAGTAAAGGTTGTTAAATACTTGTACAAATATGTTTATAAAGGACATGACAATGTGAATTTTTCTATGAACTATGAGAATAAATTTGACAATGTGGATGAAACACAAAAAATTCAATCTAGTAGATGGATCTCTCCCCCTAAAGCAATGTGGAGAATATACGGACTTACTATGTATGAAATAAGTCCAACCATTATTTCATTATGGTTACGTCTAGAAAATAAGCAATTAGTTACATATTAAAATACTGATGATCTTAATAGCATTGTGAGACGATATTTCTTTCAGAAATCAATGCTAATTGAATTTTTTTACGATAAATGCTACAAACGAAGAGGCAAGAAAATTGTTGTCTAAAGAATTTCCTGAACATTTTGTGTGAGATGCACAATGTAAGTGTTGGCTATTAGGAAAAAGAATGAAAGATGATGTTGTTGGAAGGATTGTTGTAGCAATCTAGGTGAAGGTGAAAGATATTACTTGAGAATATTGTTAAATCATGTTAAGGGACCGTTATCTTTTGAAGGTCTAAAATTTGTGAATGATGTTTCTATACAAACTTTTCATGAAGCTGCATTATTGCAAGGTTTACTTAGTGGAGATAATAATTGTGAGTTATGCTAACAAGACGCTTGTAATTATCAAATGCCAAATTCATTACATCTTTTGTTTGCAACTATTTTAGCATTTTGTTGCCAAGATGATCCAAAAAATTTGTGGAATTAATTTAAAGAATTTAGTTTGAAGATTATTTATGGAAGGATATGATTCTATGTGCTGCGGAATTAAAAATATTACATTCTATAAATTCATTTTTAGAACTGCTTGGCAAATCTTTGAATGACTATGGATTAGCTATTTATGATATTAATGTGCAGGGAGACAAAATATTAGAAAGAATGGTCAATGAAGAATTAGGAATATTAATGTCGGAAGTTGATCTTTTATGTGCAAATAACATTAACCAAGAGCAAAGAGCTGCTTATGATGCAATCTTAGGTAAAGTTTTTTATAATGTCGATCGATGGTCCAGGTGAAATGGGAAAAACCTTTTTATATCATACATTGCTTGCAGCTGTTAGATCAAGAAACTTAGTTGCTTTAGCAATTGCATTGTTGGGAGTGGCTGTTGGTTTATAAACAGGAGCTCGAACAGCACATTTAGAGTTTAAAATTCCACTTCATATTGATAATGGTAATATATGTTCAGTAAGTAAACAATTTGCTCTAGTTGATTTCTTTAGAATGATACGGCTAATTATATGGGATGAAGCTCCAATGATAAATTGCCAAGCTATGGAAGCTTTAGACAAAATGTTAAGAGATATATGTAACATTGAATTGCCAACTGGTGGAAAAGTAATTGCTTTAGATGGAGATTTTTGTACTCATTTGTTTTTCAATTATGATTTACTTGCCAAGTTACTCTTTCATATTTGTCGCATCCTCTCCAATTTTATTTCTCATCAGTTTTCACTACTCAAAAATAGACATTTTACTAGCACTTATTTGTAATTTATAGAAACATGAATCTTTCACCTCTAAATTTATTTATGCATACACGATATGAAATGCTTATGGCATCATTTTTTAAACATGTTTATTATAATAGCTCACACTAGATCTATCTCTTTCTTTTTGTACTTATTTGCTTTCTTCGCAGTGCCGTCCCTGTGTATCGCAAGGCCTGAGGCGAACTTCAAATTTTGGGCCCCTAAATCGTAGTAACTAGTAAGCAATCAATGTTTTCATTTATAAGAGTATTGCGGAACTAAATATGTTAACGTGAAATCAACGAAAAAGCAACAAATGAAATGAAATATTCAATGACTTGGAATTTGTATATGTACCTGTGAATATATTCTTTGGGCTACTTCGAGTGGGGACATCTCATCATCCAATGTAATAACCAGTTCCAAAACCTCTGGCGTGTCCACAAATTGCACAAATCTTAACAAAAGAATCACCATTCACCATTATCTTGAAATTTGATAATTTGAATATATTCCGTAACAAGTTGCAAATTTCAATACCTCTCAAGTGTTCCCTTCATGAACCACGTCTCAAAATTTTTACGTCTTCCAATTCAAGTTTAACTGACTATGCAGCTGAGCTAATGCAACCTGTACCTTTTCTATCTTCAAATGTGCCACAAATGGTTCAACCAATCCTGATGCCAGTTTCTCTGTGTTTCCATTGCTGGAAACAACCCATTCACATCTAGCCAATAGGAACTGAAGATAAATGACTGAAAACATAACATTCAACCACTTATTAAAAATCGACATCCAATGTGATTAACTAGACATCCTCACCGTGAGTGCTTTGTTGACAGAAGGAATTCAGCATAATCCAAGGGCACTTCCGATTTCATAATCACGACATTCAAATCATTCAAGCTTATCTTTGGCTTCCTTTACATACGTTCTTCAATGCAGATCATATAGAAATTTACTTACTCTTGTGAGCAAAAATCTAACCCTACCTACAACCTACATTACGCCGATGAATTTGGTTTCAAGTTATCAACCAAAATAACTTACTAAAAACCAGTAAAAAAATTCCAAAAGTATACATGGAAAGTAAATTTCTGTTGAATAAAATCTCAATTCAGCAATGTACCTCAAATGGAACTATAACAATAAAGCAAATTAATCCAAATTAACATAAAATCGAAATTAATTCAGATCTGGTTTAAAAACATAGCTTCAAATGACACCCCTAATATAAGCTCAACCCAAATAATGTGAATGTGTATTTTAACAATAAACAAAACTACAGAAACAGCAAAATCAAAATTCAGTAATTTATGACAAAACTTGAGATGATAGCTAATAAATTGACCTTCGAAATATCAGTGCAATATCTTCAAAACCCAGCCCAATCATCGGATTCAAGTTCAAACCATACACACATTTCAATCCCTTATTCTCTAGCTAATAGTATGAGGGTTTTAGACACCGTAGTGTCAGTGTTTGTACAAGGTTAACTTTCTTCTTAACATTATTCATGGCAAATCAAGAAAGTTACAGAATGGAATCGAAGAGTTAATCTCAATAATTTCCACTAACCATTAGTTTAAATTCTATATTTCAAAAATAAAACAATAGTGACCTTAGGTGTCTGTACGATTCCGACCAACGACTGCGACATGGAAGAAGCTGCAGAAAGGGACTGAAATTTCTTGGCTTCTGCATTGAAGAGAGAGTGAGATTGTGAGAATGAGAGTCGAGAGATGTCTAGAGTTGGGTTCGCACCCTAGATTTTGATTTCTCGGACTGGCTGGAAGTTCTTATTTCTTGAGTGAGAAAAAAAAAAAAAAAAAAAAAAAAAAAAAAAAAAAAAAAAAAAAATTGGGCCCCTTAAAATTCTGGGCCTGAGGCATAGGTCTCTTGGGCCTCCCATCAGGTCCGGCTCTGTTTCTTCGTTCAATATAGAATAGTTTGAACACAGCATTTAGTTTGTTGTCTATATGTATCTACCTTTTATCTTTCTCCTCTTTAGCTCAAACTATGATACGATAAAGTATAAATATGCTGATCATTTATAATTTACTTTTATCGTAAAGAAGACTTGGTAAATTAAAAGTGATATTAGTTAAGTTTGATCTATAAGATGTTAATTCATTGCTTAAGTAATATTCGCATGCAGAGCTCTTGCTGATGGGATTATTTCATCAGGATGAAGGTGTGGAAGCCCTTGTTTTGGAGAATTTAAGTGCTGATCTAAGTAATATTTGCATGCAGGCAAGCATTTACACTTTTTATGCTATGAATTTTTATTTTTTATTTTTTTATTATTTTTTTACTCTCAGCATAATGATCCATTTGGAACATAGCCTGTTAGAATGGTGAGTGAGAATGCAGAGACTGTTGGTGCTGGTTTTGGGAGAGGAAGCTCAAAAATAAGATGCCTACACTAGAGCAATATGGAACCAATTTAACCTAGCTACCTAAGGAGGAAATTTCCATTTCTCATTGTATTTGTTAATTTTTTTTGCTTTCACAGAGTCTATTGAAAAGCTGATTATCATTTTTTTACGGCGAAGTAAACCCTGTGGTCGGAAGGCAAAACCAAATTGAACGAATTACTCAAATTTTAGGGCGACGTACAAAAAATAATTAGTCCTTTTCTTGTACATACAAACTTATGTAAAAGAAAGTGCACGCAAACCTTTAAAAAAATAAAGATAAATAAAAATAATAATAATAATAATAATAATAATAATAATAATAATAATAAAAAAATCTCTACACTTTGAAATTTATATTAATAAAAAATTCCTCTCTACTTTGTTATTTTCCTCCATTCTCTTACTTTTTGCTCTTTCGTTTCTTTGTAATATTTCTTAGTCATGATTTACTTGAATAGAGAATATCTAAACCCATACCTAAATCCACTAACTCCTATTTCTCTTTCCTCAATTTTAGGTACTGCTGCCACCAGAAACTCACAGTCGTATTTGTACTACAGAACTCCATTAAATATGAATAGTAAAATATCTCTCTAATTTTCGCAGATTTTTATAAGAACCATGCTATTTGTACACCTTGATTTACACTCCTATATGTTGAAAATTTTGAATATATTTTAAAAAAGACTTTTTTCAATCAATGATTAGATTTTTAACACATGGGAAGTGTCAACCAAAGTGCACACATTTGGGTGTACAAATACTCTTATTCTTTTTATAACTTATAGTCAAACACAATACATTTGGTTTGTATGCATTTTTTTCCTTCCAAAATCTCGATTATATAAATGTTCTATGCAATCTTCTTCTCAACACAACCACTGCTACACTAAACCTTTACATAAAACTCAGGTATACATATTTGAATTGCATATGTTGTTTTCTAAATATTTTATGACATTCCTCTTCACAAAAATGGATTCCTGTCTGAATATAAACTATACTTCTCTCTTCATGTATAAACTTTCATTGTTGTTTCATAGTTTGTAATTTTAATATGATAATATTTATGGTTTCTTTTTCAATGCCATGTTGGAAAATGAATAAAAAATACAAGCTCATCCCAAATTGATATCTATCCAGGCCAAAGTGAATGGACTACCAAAGTTATTGTAGCTGAAAAACATGCACCAAAAACAGCTCAGAATGGTTCCTCGAAATACCTCAAAATGACATTAATTGACACAGTGGTACGTTCTTCACACCAAAACTTTCGTCTCTTAAATATTTAACCATAGAAATATGCTGAACTTTAGAAAAATATAACTATATTTCTTCCTATTTCTCTTATTTAATATAAAGCAGATAAACAAAAAATAGACTGAAAAACCTAATCTATTTTCCATTTGCAACACAGGTTGCATATTTTTTAACTCAAATAAGACTGTATACTTAAACCACATAAAATTTAACTTCTTTTTTAACATAAGCAAGTGATTTGCAAATTATAATTTCTCAACTACACGTGTATTACATCTAAAATATAGTTATTCTATTTTCCATTTAAAAAGGGACACAGTGCAAGCTACAATCTTTGATCCCAAATAATAGCTTTGGAAGATCGACTCATCCTATCCAAGACTTACATAATATCCAATGCAACAGTGAAATATACACCACCACAATTTAGAAACTCCATTGGTGAATTTCAGTGGACCATTTCTGGAACAACCAGAATACAAGAAATTAAAGAGGACCTGACACTGGATACACTAGGACAATTGTAGAAGATGGGGAAAGGGAAGGGAAGAAGAGAAAAGAAGAGGAAAGAGAGAAGAAGAGGGGAAGACGAGAAGATAGAAATTAGGCAGAGAAGTCAATTTATTTCATGATCAAAAGTGGTTCTGATTACATTGCATGACCCCCTTTATATAGGGTTTCAAATGATCTTATTCTAAGTAAGAAAATATTATAAAAGCTACTAAATCAAATCATAATAATGTTTCCTAAAATATGATTTGAAATTGGAAACTAAATAAATAATATTCCTTCTAATATTGCATCATTTCTCCCCAGCTGAGAGAGCTCGACTCCTGCGAAATGGACTAGTACTTCATACTCCAAGAAGGTCGATCTTTTGTCTTCACTAAATGCTCATAATGGACCTTGGACAATAGCAATTTGTTGAACCCATACCAAGGAAGGCGGTCTTTCTTAAGAAACAAGTACCTGAACTGATCATTTGACATCAATTGAATTTGCAAAGAATCCCCAAGAACATGATCTAACCAAGGGGGAAGATCTCTTTGTCTGACCAATCGATACAGAACTTCAAAAAGCAACAACTTATGCAACTCATCCATAAAGTCTTCAATTGATTGTTCGTAAGGAGTAATACAAGGATCTAGCAAAGTAAACTGGCCTACGAAAATAAGCGAGTGCAACAATGGTAGCTCAAGTGTATCTCGATAAGGAAATAATTCTGCTATATTAAAAACAAAACTCTCATTTAAGTGCGATGGCCGATCAAACATTTGAAGTTTTGAGAAATTCAATCTTTTCTTGACATGCATGGAAAAAGTGTTTGAATGAACAATTGCATCGGATGAAGTGGTAAGTTGAGAAGCATCACAAAGTGAAAGTAGAACCATATCAAAGTCAACATCAGAATTATGCAACAAAATAGGCAAGATCAGCTTCAGCACGTAATTGAGGATAGGGAGACTATTTGACTTAGGTGGTAACACTATAGATAATTCCTTATCCTCGCTATCAGAATATTCAATTGGATCTACAATGAAAACTTTATTATCTTTCTCAAAAGGAATACAAATAGACTCAGGATGTGATTTTTTGGACCGGGATGACATTCCAAGCTTATGACATGCTTGGCAAAGATGAAAGGATATGTTCCATAGGTTAGCTTGATGGTAAGCGTCATCTAAAGAGTGGAATGCAAGAATATCATTAGGCAAAATTTCAGGATTTAAACCATCAATAAATCTAGACGCTGTGATATGGGGAGCCTCATAAATATAACAATTGTGCAATAACTTTTTGAAGTGGGCTAGGTATTCCCCAACAATGAATGATCCTTCTCTATATTGCAAAAAGAATTGATCGAGCAATTGCGTTCTATAATACACAGGAGCGTATTTATTACTTAAGATTTGGTTCATCTCATCCCACGAAGTGATAGGACGTTGACCTAGGTTATCAATGTTATGTAAAAAGGACTTCCGATAACACCTAACAGGTCTGATAAGTGCCATATCAGCATGATAAACATGACGGGAGTCATGCAAGTTGTGAAATTCAAAGAATTTCTCAAGACTAACAAGCCAATCGAGAAATGAGTTTGGTCCAGTGAGACCATCAAAATCCCATAATTGGAGCGTGACTTGCCTAGGAGAATAATATGTTAATATTTATTTGTAATCATGCCAAGAATCAAGAATCACTACATAATAAATTAATAAAACGAATTCATACCTGCGGAAGCCATTGTTGATATGAATAATAGTTATAATAGCGGTCAAGATCTTCCCCTCCTTGCTCCTTACAAAGTAATAGCTATCAATGGGGCAAGTCAATAAAAACATATGGAGAGGAGAGGGGACCTAGCCTTTATATATAGGAAATAATTTGAGCCGTCCCATTACGACTAGAATTCTAATTAGGGTTTATTTTCGGCCCACATACTTTAAATTACCACATCAAATTAATTACAACCCGTAAGGTGTAAAAGGTCCAATTGATCACTTAATAAATTTGGCCCAAACACAATTATCATTATGAGCCATATATCTAACCCGTAAAATTTTGCAATCGAATGTGAAGCCCACATATGGAATTATTAATTATTCCAACATTCTCCCACCTGGGCAAACATTTGATTGCCATAACAAAGTTTTAACACCTGGGTTAGACTACATAGGTGGCCACAAAAGTATAGCTCCAATGATGACACCTTACGTAACATGATCCGGTCCAACAACAATATTAACACCGAACATGGAAGTCATTACACCAATTTAAGAGATGTAAGACCATTCCACAGCTACAAATGTCAACATCCTTATCGACATGGATCCCCATCCTCCAACCAATGTGGTAGTATGTGGTATGAACTTAGCACCAAATGTAATCAAAAACTGTGCTAACTCATATCGGTCCTCATAATGCTTCGAATCAAAATGAAGCCACATGTCTCTAAAAGAGACTCATCTTATGTCTTTATACGTCATATTTCAAGATATCAATAATATAAAAAGACATAAGTCAAATGCATGCTTAAAATAGTTCATGAATATGGGAAAATTTATTTTATTATCAAAAGGGGATGTACCCGAAAACATATGGGTTGCCTACGTACCCCGCAAGGGATCAAGCCCAAAACGTAGTTCTTTACATAAATAACTCCCACTAACCAAAAATATCAAATGTTTCCACAATACCCATATTACTAACATGTGTCTTAAAGACTTTTGGAGCGAGTCCCTTAGTCAAGGGATCTGCAACCATCGCCTCTGTATTGATATGCTCTATTTTCATCTGCCCTTCTTTGACTCTGTCTCTAACAGCCAAATATTTGATGTCAATATATTTTGATCCACCAGAACTTTTTATTATTCTTTGAAAAGAATACTGTTGCACTGTTATCACAGTAGATGGTGATTGGTCTTGCGATGGAATCAACAACTTTCAATCCAGAGATGAAATTTCTTAACCAAACGGCTTGGACTGTAGCCCCATAACATGCCACAAATTCAGCTTGCATAGTAGGAGATGCCACTAGAGTCTGTTTAGCACTTTTCCAAGAAATGGCACCACTAGCTAATGTAAAAATGTGACCTGAGGTTGATTTCAAATCATCTTGACATCCAGCAAAATCAGAATCTGAATATCCTACCACCTCAAGATGATTTGTACGTTGGAATGTAAGCATATAACCTTCAGTTTTCTTCAAATATCTCATAACTTTTTTAGCTGCTTTCCAATGCTCTTGTCCTGGATTAGACTGAAATCTGCTAAAGACACGTACTGCGTAGGCTATATCCGGTCTAGTGCAAACTTGAACATACATCAAGCTCCCCACAGCACTAGCATATGGGATCATCTTCATAGACTCTCTTTCCAGCTCATTCCTTGGACATTGAGTTTTGTTAAACTTATCTCCTTTTATGATAGGTACATCACTAGGAGCACAATTCTGCATATTAAATCTTTCTAGAACACGTCATATATAAGCTTTCTGAGAAAGTCCCAACAAGCCACGATTTCAATCACGATGTATTTCAATGCCAAGTACATAGGAAGCTTCTCCAAGATCTATCATCTCAAAATTAGCAGACAACATTTTCTTTGTCTCATGAAGCAGCCATAAGTTACTGCTAGCAAGTAGAATGTCATCAACATACAATACAAGAAAAATAAAATTTCTCCCACTGGTTTTAAGATAAATGCATTGATCAATAGTATTTTTGATAAAACTAAGAGATGTCACAACCTCATCAAACTTCAAATACCACTGTCGGGATGCTTGCTTGAGACCATATAAGGATTTGTTTAACTCACACACCAAGTTTTCTTTTCCCTTTACAACAAAACCTTCAGGTTGTTTCATATAAACCAATTCAGAAAGATCTCCATTCAAAAATGCTGTCTTAACATCCATTTGATGAAGCTCCAAATTATAGTGTGCCATAAGAGCCATGATAATTCGAAAAGAATATTTCGACAAAACAAGGGAGAATGTTTCAACATAATCAATGCCTTCTCGTTGAGTGAAACCTTTTGCAACCAATCTTGCTTTCTTTCGTTCAACATTTCCTTTTGAATCTAATTTACTTTTGAAAATCCACTTGTTATCTACAGCCTTAGCATCTGGAGGAAGTTCAACAAGATCCCAAACTTTATTCCTTTTCATGGAATTCATTTTATCTTCCATGGTAGCTATCCAATTATCTGCATCACGACTTGTCAATGCTTGGTTATAAGTTACAGGATCAACAATATGCCCAATATTAAAATCGCTCTCCAATAAATATGTAACATAATCACTGGGCAACGCAGATCTTCTTTCCCTTTGTGATCTCCTAACTTGTGGCTCAGGAACCGATTCAATCGTTGTTTGAGGAATTGGATATTCCTCCTGGTTCCTCGGTTCTTCATTAACAACTTCAATTGGTTGAGAACCAACTCTTTCCTGTATGACAGGAACTGGAACTACAACTTGATTAGGTTCAACAAGAATTTCTCTCAACGTGGAACTCCCACTATCTCCAAAATCGTTCTCCAGAAACTTAGCAGTAATGGACTCCACAATTCTAGTGTCGCGATTTGGACAGTAAAACTTATATCCCTTTGATCTATCTGGATACCCAATAAAGTAGCCAGGAGTTGATTTAGAGTCTAATTTCTTTTCAAATGGATTATAAATCCTAACCTCAGCTGGACATCCCTAAACTTTAAAGTGAGCCATACTTGGCTTACGTCCTGTCCATAATTCAAAGGGTGTCTTTACAACATCTTTACTTGGAACTCTGTTCAAAATATACATAGCTGTTTTCAAGGCTTCACCCCACAAATATTCAAGCAAATTTGTTCTACTCATCAAACTTCTAACCATATCTTTTAAAGTTCGATTACGTCTTTCAGAAACATGCTCAGGTGTCCCTGGCATGGTGTATTGGGGCACTATTTCACACTCTTGTAAAAATTTTGCAAAATCACCCATATTTTGACCAGACTCATCATATTTCCCATAGTACTCACCACCTCGATCAGATCTTACAACTTTGATACTTTTCCCACATTGTTTCTCTACTTCAAGTTTGAAAACTTTGAATTTCTCAAGTGCATGTGATTTGTCATTAATCAGATAAACATATCCATATCGTGAGAAATCATCAATGAAAGTTATGAAATATTTATTCCCACATATAGCGGAAAGCAAAGGTCCACTGATATCAGTGTGAATTAAGTCCAAAATTTCATTACTCCTAGTCGAACCCTTCCTCGTAGACTTAGTTAACTTTCCTCTTATACAATCTATACAGATGTCAAAATCAGAGAAGTCTAAGGAAGGAAGTATCTCATCTTTTACTAATCTTTTCATTCTATCCTTAGAAATATGACCGAATCGCTTATGCCACAACATAGAGGATGATTCACGAATTAAAGCCCTTTTCTTTGATACATTTGTAACACACGAGACATCAGCAAAAGAAGCCAAAGATAATTTATATAAACCATCACATAAAATGCCATTTCCAATCAAACGAGAATCATTAAATAACTTAACCATTCCATTACCAAAATTAAATGTAAAACCACAAGTATCATGTTTTGGTATAGAAATTAAATTCCGTCTCATCTGCGGTACATAAACTGTATTTTCCAAAACAAGATAAAAACCAAACTCTAACGTTAACTTTACTACTCCTATGAATTCAACCTTCACTTGAAATCCATTTGCAACGCTCAAGCTTACTTCATTCTCACTTGGCCTCCGTTTGCTTATGAACCCCTGCAAGGAATTCGCAATATGAATACTAGCTCCCGAGTCTAACCACCAAGAATTAAAAAGCACATCTATTAAAGAAGACTCAAAACAAATTAAGGCCAAAGAAATACCTGGAGAACTCTTCTTCTTTTCCAACCAAGTCTTGAACTTAAAACAATCTTTCTACCAGTAACCCTTCTTTTTACAGAACTTGCATTGATCATTTTTCTTTTCCTTTGGGACCACTAAAATTTTTATTCTGCTGACTTCGGTGGGACTTATTACCCTTACAAGACTTAGGTTTATGATTATGAGAAGGCCTCTTATTCTGTGATGGCTGAAAAGCTAATTGTACAGTTTCAATAGTTTCACAGCGCATCCTATACTCTTCTTGGGCACACACTTCTATGAGGTCATTCAAATTCCATTTATCTCGCTGAGCATTGTAAGCAACCTTAAGCTGATTAAACTTGCTAGGAAGGCTATTCAAAACATGATAGACTAGGAAAGGCTCCGCAATGGGAATGTCAAGAGCCTTTAGCTTAGATGATATATTTATCATTTTCATGACATGCTCCCTAACACCATTTGTGCCATCATATCTCATGCTCATCAATTTATCCATCAGATCCCCAATTTCGGCTTTATCAGACTCAGCAAATTTTTCTCCTATGGCATCCATAAAACTTTTAGCATTTTCATTATCAGGGATGGCACCTATAATGGAATCAGATATCGATCGCTTAATGATTTTCAAACAGAGTTTGTTAGCCCTTTCTCACTTTTCATGCTCGCCTACATATTCAACGGTACTCTTATCTGTGGGTTTTTCAAGCTTTTTCTCCATTGCAAAATCCAAGCCCAAAAGACCAAGTGCTATTTCTATGTCTCGTTCCCATCTCACATAGTTATTCCCAGTCAAAGTTTCAATAGCAGACAATTGATTCGAAAGAGATGAGGCATTATAAACTGTGGAAACATAAAATATCACTCTTAATATCATCCAAACTTAATGTATGCAATCAAATAGATGATATAATATCTAACTAATTAATATGGGCTATTAATTATATAATCTGTAATTTAAATCGAAACATATAAATTTTATTACGATAAGAGCCTAGATGCATCATCATAAATTCACTTTTGGGTCGACAATACAACATGCTATAAGGTACTCTTAAAACATATCATGTAGTTAGTTAACAAAATTACACTGGTTTTCGAAATACCAACACCTTTGGGCAGAAGGAAATTTCTAAACCAAAATAAGCTCATTAACTTTCTCACGCCATTTTTCAAAAATATTACATATAATAACACCTTTGGGCAAGATATTATATGCAATAAATCAAAAGTTGTTGGGAAAAAATATATGTATTTTTATTGTAGAGAAAATCGAATAAATAAAAATGAGTGTGCCACTTTGGCCGCTACCACCCATTTTTATTTCAAAATGTTTCTCTCTTAGTGGGAAAATAATAATCATCTCAATGCCCATGAAAAATTTAATCACAGAAGTTATACAACAAATCATGATCATTAATTGATGAAAGATAAGAAATCCATACGTGATTAATATTAAGAGACGAAATTGACAACAAAATTTCAAAATGAAATTTAATGCATAAATAATGGCATAACATTTTAATGAAATAGTATAAAAGTCGTCAATTAATTTTATTATTTATTCAACATATAATTTTAATTGGGTCAAGTTTAAATAAAATTTCAATTTGGATCGATTTTATTATTTATTCAACATATAATTTTTGTTTAGGTTCGAAACTTTAAAAATCCAATTTAAAACCCCTTTCAAAAATTGCACTTTGACCCCAGTTTTAAAATTAATCACAGGCCTTCTAATTATACTTATTACATAACAGGTCCTTCTCTTAATATTTGCAAAATAGGCCCTTTTCTCTAATTGCATGTGGGGTCCCACAAGTATGTTATTTACATCACAGCCCCCGTCTTCATCAATAAAGAAAGAAAAGAAAAACTCAACAACACAAACCTTTACTACCTGTCGGTTAGTACAAAGATAAGGCTTTGCCCCCGTTTGAGCCTCATTTCTTGGAGATTATAATGTTTTGAATAGTATTTTTTTGAAAAATGAGTGGTTGAAAAGAAAAGAAAAGATTTTGATTTACGTGTAATATTATTTTATTGAAAATTGTGTGGTTAAAAGTAGGAGAGAGAAATATTTAATTTAATGTAATGAGGAATAATGGGGCTCAAACGGGGGCAAAATCCCATAAAAAAAATTTCAAATATATGGGTCTTCATTCTAGTTTTAAACAAAGAATTTAAATACAAAATCACTAGAATATATAAGGACCCTTTAGGAGCATGAGAATTGCATGCATGTGAAATTAGAACTGCCAAAGAATTATCAGAAAGATCCAAGCTTCAAATAATGAGCATCAAGAAAATACCATGAAATCATAATATCATGTGAAATTAGAATTTTTGTGACTATTCTCATACAATTTTCATTGAGCAGTTTGTGTGTCTATATATATATATATATATATATATATATATATAAAAGTTTGAGAAGATTAAGTTCCAGAACTTGCTTCAAACTTATGTACAGAAACACTACCTTATTCGAAAAAGTGTTTTAGGTGTGCCTGCAGGTTTTGCACGGAGAAAGAGTCCTTTACAGACAAAATTCCTGGTACGTGAAGAGAGAGAGATAGAGAGAGAGGGAGCATTAATTGATGCAGTTTCCAAAAGAGGAGTAGTTGTTTGAAAATCAAAGTGAGGGCATGCGTGTTATTGGTTACCATGTGAGGCAGTAAAAACTTTGTAATTATTCGGTCAAAATTATAGAAAGAATGTTAGTTTTAATGACGGATTCTGATCTTAGCACATGACTCTGATACCAATTGTTAATATTTATTTGTATTCATGCCAAGAATCAAGAATCACTGCATAATAAATTAATAAAACGAATTCATACCTGCGGAAACCATTGTTGATATGAATAATAGTTATAATAGCGGTCAAGATCTTCCCCTCCTTGCTCCTCACAAAGTAATAGCTATCATTGGGGCAAGTAAATAAAAACATATGGAGAGGAGAGGGGACCTAGCCTTTATATATAGGAAATAATTTGAGTCATCCCATTACGACTAGAATTCTAATTATGGTTTATTTCTGGCCCATATAATTTAAATTACCACATCAAATTAATTACAACCCGTAAGGTGTAAAAGGCCCAATTTATCACTTAATAAATTTGGCCCAAACACAATTATCATTATGAGCCATATATCTAACCCGTAAAATTTTGCAATCAAATGTGAAGCCCACATATGGAATTATTAATTATTCCAACATAATATGCATTCTAGACACAGTGTCTAGAAGGATGAGATGGAGTTACATGATCATAGTAGCGACTGAAGGGCGTGTTATAAGTGTACAAGTTATACGAATTGTAATTGGTATGACATGTTTTTATTTATATGGTTTTTACTTTTATTTCTTTATTTTTTTAAGATTTTGACGGCCCCAGAACCGAAATAGAAAGCAAAGCTTTGAAATAACAAAAGTTGCATACCTCACGCGATGTAAATCGAGCCACTAGTGGTGCAAGCTATATTCCAGTCCCAAATTCTATTAATACTGCCAGATTATCCCCTGAAAAAAAATATTGCTTCCTAAATGCTTTCCTTTTCTTCCTTTTCACATTCCACCAACTCTTGTTAGTGCCGCTAAGCTGCAATGTGAAAATTGGAGCTCGTGACTTAACTATAAGCTGCCAAGTTTCTGCAGGTACCTTGGTGTAAGCATCTAAATCCCAAATGGCTGTTGTGGTTTCAAACCAGAAGAAAAATCGTGCGAGTTAAGAGGAAATGGTTGTGGTAGGTGTTGACTGTTGGATCGTGATATTGGGTGATAATTGTCTCCAAAAATTCCTCGAATGTGAATGAGAAATCAAATTCAGAACCCAGTAGAGAACCTGGCTGAAGAATATCTAGGATTTGGGCTGTAATTAGGATTGAGAGTGGTGGTTGATGTGTTTGTAACAGCGGCAGGAGCTGGGTTTTGTGGGTTGCTGCCTGCTGGTATTGGGAGCAATGGCGGATAGGTGGGACATTGGTGACTTGGTGGTGATGGCGGATTCTGACAGAAACGATGAGAGAATGGTGACACGGTGAAGGAAATAGGTCATTGATAGAGGAGGGAGACGGTGGTTGAAGTAGTGGCGGCGATGCGTGATTTGTAGAGGAAGTGGGCCAGCGGTGAGGAATTAGGCGGTGGTAGCTGCAAACGTCGTGATATTTCGCGTGTAGGGGAGACGATTTGTGGTTTGATTAGATTTGTTTGTACTAGGAACGGGCATGACTTGTGTATAGAAATGGGCTGTATGATTATGACTTGATTTAGTAGCTTTTATAATATTTTCCTACTTAGAATAAGATCATTTGAAACCCTATATAAAGGGGGTCATGCAATGTAATCAGGACAACTTTTGATTATGAAATAAATTTATTTCTCTCCCTAATTTCTATCTTCTCCTCTTCCCCTCTTTTTTTTTTTTTTTTTTTGGTTCACTAACTAAAAATAATGAATTACGGGAGCTCTTTCCTTTCGCTTTGTGCTGTTCAACGGTGGTTGTACGTCTAGACGGTTACTGGATGCGTGGTGGAAGGGCTGTTCAAGGTTGGGTGTATATGAAAGTGGATAAAAAATGGGATTAAGGGTTGGACAATTTGTTGGTCAAAGGAAACGAGTCTTGCTCTGATACCAAATTGACGCCGGATACTCTAGGACAATTGTAGAAGAAGGGGAAAGGGAAGGGAAGAAGAGAAAAGAAGGGGAAAGAGAGAAGAAGAGGAAAAGAGGAGAAGATAAAAATTAGGGAGATAAATCAATTTATTTCATAATCAAAAATTGCCCTGATTACATTGCATGACGCCCTTTATATAGGGTTTCAAATGATCTTATTCTAAGTAAGAAAATATTATAAAAGCTACTAAATCAAATCATAATACTGTTTCCTAAAATATGATTTGAAATTGGAAACTAAATAAATAATTTTCCTTCTAATATTGCATCAGGACCATAGTGCATTTCTGTCTTCTAATTATGTGTTTACTCCTTTCCATGAGCTACAGGAATACATGGATTCAACCACTGACATTTGTAATTCCTAATAGGACTTGAGCCATAATTTCTTCTCTTTTTTAACAAATACAACTACTAATTTCTAATATTTTGTAGCTATCCTTGTAGCAGCTATTGATATAAAACCAAAAAGGCTAATTCAAACATGCTTTGGGTAACAATCTTATGTTCAAGATGTGATTCTTGTGTACAACAGGTTTGCACGACTATTTAATTTATTTGTTTAAAATTAATTTATTTTCTCACAAATATTATTTTTAACCTTCAATGTTTTCCACATTCTACCGCTTTGAAATAGTATTTTCAACTATGTGGAATGGTTTTGTGGAAAAGGAATGCACTCTTATATCGGACAACATGTCTAAAAAACCAATTGTTGTCGAAAAACAGTTGAAAGTATCATCTTTCAATGGTAAACTTAGTATAAATAATTATCAAATCAGTTTTTATTTATTCACATGCCATTTATACAAATTCTGATGTTATATTTAATAGGTCTTTCAATATCAACAAAGCCATCATTGATCCTCCATTTGAACAAGCTGTTCAGTTAAAGCTTTGGTAATTGCTCTTAAGTCCTTCCTTTAATTTAATTTACTTACTATACTTTTACCTTAAATACTGCAACATCAAATGTTAAATCTATAAGTTCATTTGATTTTTCAGCTAAAATCATATCTATTTCTTATTGTACTTACTACTTTAATCACATCTAATAGAATGGTGGATACAAATCTTCAAAAGCTGAATGAAATTGTAACCAATAAATGCTATTATGCGTTAACTTTCTCAAGAGTGTCCATTCCAAAGATAGACAAAATAACTCCAATAAGAAATATAGATGGACTTTTGCTAATGGTAAGTAACATCGTTTTTATATTTTATCTTTTTTATCTTCCTGAATTCTACAATATTTACTTATCTATTTATTTTTAAAAATACCTATTATTATTTCATCCTTATTTTGTTGACACAACAAAGCTATTTTTGGTTAAAAGCAAAACCTCATATCACTAATTATGATCAATCTTTCTAGTAAATGTCATGCAACAACTGCAATAAATCTACATATGCCGATTTCGATGAAATCCATTGCTGTTCATTCAACAAATACTTTCAAGTTCGGGCTGTTCCAAGGTAATAGTGGTGTATAAATTAAATTAAATTTAATACAATACATATTTTTCCAACTCTTATGTCATCTATGTTATATATTACCTTAGAGCAAAAGCTTCTATCACACTGCAAGATTCATTGGGATACATTGATGCTACAATTATAGGAGAACTTGTTGAGAAGTTCTTACAATGTTCCGCACTCACATTGATGAAACACAACTTTGGTACCTACCTCAAACACATTCTTTAATTATTATATTATCATACATTCATTTACATTGCTAAATCCAACAATCCTATTTTAGCATGAGAAGACAAACCTCGCGGAACCCATCCATGCCTCATCAGATTAAGATCTATTTTTCTATGTGAAAGCTATAAAATAAAACAATGGAGAAGAATCCGAGCACAATGTAATCTTCGTTGTAAATCCATCTTCAACAACAGAAAAAAGGCCATATGCAAGCATTGATAAAACCACATCTCTAACTCCATTTGCTGAATCACTACAACTCACCATGATTCTAATGCATCATCAGCAAAAAGAGTATTGTTCTTAACGTCTAGTCCTTCACAGTCCCAAAACAAACAAGATGACAGAGATGATAGTGGCAAAGGCTTTGCATTGAAGTATGATGAGAATTCTGACTGATGTAAAATGTTTCAACATTGGAGAAATGATGCAAGTTAGAAATGGTTTTTGCTCTTTTTGTCTCATACCAGTCAGTGCAAGATGTAACAAGAAATAGATTCTGGAATTTGTAAATGAACTTTAAAATATCACTTTTATTTTAAGCACCTCATGAAGCAGCTATCAAACCAAACATCATATGTAGTTTGGCTCTTTAACTGTTCTATATTCATACTTTGCTATTCTGTTCAGTTATACTAAATAGTATGATGATTTTTGGTATTTACTATCTTTTTCGTTAATGTTCAAATCATCTATATCCATTGTGTAGATTTTACAAGTTCTGATTAATTCTTGACATATTACTTTTCCCATCATTTCTCAGCAATTCTAATTTATAAAAAAAAATGTAGGAATTGGTTCAAATTATTAACCAAAAATTGGAAAATGAAAAGGTATGTAAAAGTAGAAAATGAAAAGGTGTGACTACGTTTCGACTTCGATCAAATATTCAGACTTGATCTGATGGTCAAATTACAAAAGTAAATAGACCAACTTATTCTACTTGTCGAGTAGATCGTCGTGGTGTATTTGGAATCTTGAAACCAATTCCGGATAAATGAGAAATTGCGGATCAAATTTGGAAGAAATGAAGTGTTGCAACTTTTTGAAAAGATGCAGGTTTTGACCAAGTGTTGCAACTTTTTAAAAAGGAAGCATATTTTGGCCCACACTATTTCATTTGTACCCTTTCTACATCTATAAATAGAACCCTATGAACATGATTTTGGGTATACCAATTGCATTGAGCATTCATTCTCCCCTTGCAATTCTCTCCTTTCTAATTCCGTAGCATTTCAAACATTTCCTTTGTAGGAGGGGAAATTCTATGAAAAGTTCATCGATTTCTTATGGTTTGAAGTGCTACTACCACAAATTCTGAATCCATTGTATCTTAGGAGACAAGTGTCATTCATCGTGAGCACCGTAGCGGGGCAATTTGTCTTAAGGAAAGAGATAACCTCTCGCCTTGGATTATTCTCTATTTCTACTCCTTTTTAATCCTTGTTTTACGTAATCTTTATACCGAAGCTCTGTCCAAATTTCCATTCATATAAATTGTGTTTAATCACGCTCTTGCGGGTTAAAACAGGTCAAACAAATATATCAAAAACCAACCCTTACATAGCCTTTTTTATAAGTTGTCTCCAACAATCTTAAGACAAATTTTCTGTCTTTGTGATTGGTTGTGGACAAACATTACTTTGTTTGAATAGTGATTTGTGTACTATTTCTCCATCGATATTATCATCATTTTGTTGAACTTCTGTTTGTGTAACAGAAATGACTACCATCGGGACTTCATCAAGTCAAAATGGTTCCAATAATGTGGTACCACCCGTGGCCATACTGTTGCATAATACTCCTATCCCACATGGGGAAAAGCCGGAAAAATTTGCAAGAGTAGACTTCAAGAGGTGACAACAAAAGATGTTTCATCTCATCACTCTTAATTTAACTAAATTTCTAAAGGAAATTGCACCGACTGTACAAGAAGGAGAAAATAATCGTGAATCGATTATTGCTTTTGATGCATGGAAACACTCGGACTTCCTATGTAAGAACTATATCCTAAACGCATTGGATAATACACTATATGGGGTGTATAGTTCAAAGGAATCAGCCAAGAGACTATGAGATTCTTTGGAGACAAAGTACAAGATCGAGGATACTGGAACAAAGAAGTTCATTGTTGGCAAATTTTTGGACTACAAGATGGTGGAATCCAAAATCGTAATTAGCCAAGTGCAACAGATTCAAGTCTTGTTGCACGAAATCCATGCCGAGAAAATGGAATTGAGTGAATCATTCCAAGTGGCTGCCATTATTGAGAAACTCGCTCCTATGTGGAGAGATTTCAAAAACTACTTCAAGCACAAACGCAAGGAAATGAACTTGGAAGAATTGATTGTGCGCTTGAGGATTGAAGAGGACAATCGAAAAATCGAACGAAGGCCGATTGATCAAGATGGTGCAAATTTTATTGAAATGGAACCAAAGGCAACAAATAAGAAACAAAAGGCTCCTAATTATGCACCGCAAAGAGACAATTTCAAGAAGGCTAAGAAGTTCAAAGGGAATTGTTACAACTATGGCAAGGTTGGACATCGTTCAAGTGAATGTCGAAAGCCAAAGAAAAATGCTGAAGCCTACATGGTTGCAAATAACATTCTATCCGATGGACTGTAAAAAATGAGTTTATCTGCAGTAGTGTCCGAATACAACATGATTGGAAATACTAGAGAATGGTGGATTGACACTGGCACTACCCGTTATGTGTGTGCGGACAAGGAGATGTTCTCCACCTATCAAGAATTGAATGGAGAACAGTTATACATGGGAAATTCTGCAGGTTCCAAAGTTGAAGGACAAGGCAAAGTCACTTTGAAGATGACATCTGGGAAAGAACTCATCCTCAATAAGGTCCTACATGTGCTGGATATAAGAAAGAATTTAGTGTCCGGGTCTCTACTTAGCAAGAATGGTTTTAAACTTGTATTTGTATTCAATAAATTTGTATTGTCTAAGAATGAGAAGTATGTAGGGAAAGGATACATGTGTGATGGAATGTTCAAGTTGAACGTTCTTACAATTGTACCGAAGCAAGTCGTTATGAATAAAACTAAAAAATTTGTTTACTTGCTTGAGCCTTCATGTTTGTGGCATAGTCGATTAGGACATGTGAATTACAAATCGTTGCGCAAACTAATGAATCAAAGTTTAATTTCGGGGCATAAAATCAATCCTAATCATAAATGTGAAATATGTGTTGAAGCAAAATTGGCTAAAACACCGTTCCATTCATTACAAAGGAACACAATCCCTCTTGAATTAATCCATAGCGATATATGCAATCTAAAATTTGTACAAATTCGAGGTAGTAAGAAATACTTTGTAACATTTATTGATGATTGTACAAAGTTTTGCTATGTCTTTCTTTTGAGAAGTAAAGATGAAGCCTTAGATGCATTCAAAACCTATAAGGCTGAAGTTGAAACAAAACTTGAAAAATGAATAAAAAATATTCGTAGTGGTAGAGGAGATGAATATGGGACACCGTTTGAAGACTTTTGTTCTGAACATGGAATTGTTCGTCAAACAACGGCACCTTACTCTCCTCAATCAAATGGTGTTGCAGAACGCAAAAATCGAACACTTAAAGAAATGATGAATGTCATGTTAATAAGTTCAGGTTTATCACAGAACATGTGGGGGAGACTATTTTAACGGCAAATAGTCTTCTTAATAAAATATCTCTTAAGAAAATGGAAGAGACACCATATGAACTATGGAAAGGCCATCCTCCATCCTACCAATACTTGAAAGTGTGGGGTTGTTTAGCTAAAGTTGAGGTACCTAAGCCTAAACAAGTGAAAATCGGTCCTAAAATGATAGATTGCATATTTATTGGATACGCCAATAATAGTAGTGCATATCGATTTCTTGTACACAAATACGAAATACAAGACGTACACGAAGGGACCATAATTGAATCAAGGAATGCAACATTCTTTGAAAATATTTTTCCTTGGAAAGATAAGAAAAATACGAGTTCTAACAAGAGAACATATGAAACTACCAATGGAATTTCAAATGAGGAAGAACCAAGGCGTAGTAAAAGGGCTAGGACTTCCAAGCCGTTTGGCCCAGATTTTCTAACCTATATGGTAGAGAATGATCCAAAGACTTTCGATGAAGCAATGTCTACATCGAAAGCACCACATTGGAAAGAAGTTATCAATAATGAGATAGATTCTATAATGCAAAATCATACATGGGAGTTGGTCGATTTACCTCTCGATAACAAGCCTTTAGAATGTAAATGGATATTCAAAAAGAAATTGAAAACTGACAGATCCATTAATAAATATAAGGCTATACTGGTTGCTAAAGAGATATAGGCAAAAAGAAGGACTTGATTTCTTTGACAACTACTCACCCATGACTAGAATTACATCGATAAGGTTGTTAATTGCGGCAATACACAATCTTGAGATTCATGAAATTGATGTAAAAATAGCATTCCTAAACGGTGAGTTAGAAGAGGAGATTTACATGGAGCAACCTGAAGGTCATTTCTCCTAACCAAAAATACAAAGTGTGTAAACTTGTTAAGTCCTTGTATGGATTAAAACAGGCTCCTAAACAATGGCACCAAAAGTTTGACAAAACAATGTTGTCAAATGGATTCAAGATCAACGAATGTGACAAATGTGTATATATTAAACATACACCATATGCCTATGTAATTGTATGTCCATATATGGACGACATGTTAATAATAGGCAATAGTCACGAAATGTTGCTTAACACCAAAAAGATGCTAACAAAGTATTTCGATATGAAAGATATGGGTGTGGCAGATGTAACCCTAGGGATTAAAATCTCTAGAACACAGGATGAAATTGTACTTTCACAATCTCACTACATAGAAAAAGTACTTAAGAAGTTTGACGTGTTTGAGGAAAGTCCAGCGATAACTCATCTTGATCCGAGTATGCACTTAGTCAAGAATACGGGAGAAAGCATATCACAACTAAGGTATTCACAAATAATTGACAATCTTATGTATATTACAAACTGCACTCGACCGGATATTACTTTTGCGGTGAATAAATTTAGTAGATTTACAAGTAATCCAAACCGTGATCATTGGAAGGCTTTGACGAGGGTTCTCAGGTACTTGAAGTATACCTTAACCTATGGATTACACTTCACAAAATATCCTACGGTACTAGAAGGATATTGTGATGCAAATTAGATATCCAATATGGAGGATTCCAAATCCACTAGTGGTTATGTATTCACCATTGGTAGAGATGCTGTATCATGGAAATCAATAAATCAAACGTGCATAGCTCGATCGACGATAGAATCTGAGTTTATTGCTTTGGACAAAGCTGGAGAAGAAGCAGAATGGCTTCGAAATTTCTTAGAAGATGTTCCATATTGGCCCAAGCCAGTACCTGCGATAAGTATACATTATGATAGTCAATCAGCAATTGGAAGGTCTCGAAGCAGCATATATAATGGTAAGTCTAGACATATTCGTCGTAGACACAACACCATTAAGCAACTGATCTCAAATGGCATTATCTCCATAGATTATGTGAAATTAAAGGAGAATTTTGTGGATCCACTTATAAAAAGTTTGCCTAGAGATCAAATGCGTTACCTATCGAGATGAATGTGATTAAAACCTACTACGTAAGAGTTTTTACAATGGTAACTCTACCTTGTTGACTAAAGATCTCAAGATCTTGGTTCAAAGGGACAACTAAGTTGTGAAAATTCCATGAAGCAGTTAGGAAATTAGAATTCCTAACTCATTCCTATGATACTAAAGTGCTTTCTGTAGAGTGAATAGAGGTTAAGATTATCTTTTAATGATTCCTATACCTTGATTAAATCAAGTGGAGTAGAGCAGAATACTCTTAATAGGAGGTCACCTATGTTAGTGTGAAGTGGGGCCGCTTCGATAAGAATTGTTCAAGGTTTGAATTCTCTAAACACTTATGGAACCAAGAAGGGTTCAGGGCCAAAATGAACCAAGTCATGAGAACTAAGTATAGAATATGGAAGATATCTGTGTGAGTATTGTTGTCTTGACTTACACCAAAGGCTGAGTGGTTCAAGACCTATGGTTCACCAATTAGCCGATTAAGTCCTATAGTATTTCACTAAGGGAGGTTCAAGGCTAGAAGCCACCATCCCTGATGCTGTATTTTTTCGCACACTCTCTACATTGCATCATATCATTGCATTTGCATATGCGTACCCGAATTTCCATTCATGTGGGGGATTGTAGGAATTGGTTCAAATTATTAACCAAAAATTGGAAAATGAAAGGTATGTAAAAATGGAAAATGAAAAGGTGTGACTACGTGTCAACTTCGATCAAATATTCGGACTTGATCTGATGGTCAAATTACAAAAGTAAATAGACCAACTTATTCTACTCGTCGAGTGGATCGTCGTGATATATTTGAAATCTTGAAACCAATTCCGGATGAATGAGAAATCGCGAACCAAAGTTGGAAGAAATGAAGTGTTGCAACTTTTCGAAATGATGCAGGTTTTGGCCAAGTGTTGCAACTTTTTTAAAAGGAAGCATGTTTTGGCCCACACTACTTCATTTGCATCCTTTCTACATATAGAACCCTATGGACATGGTTTTGGGTATACCAATTGCATTGAACATTCATTCTTTTCTTACAATTCTCTCATTTCTAATTCCATAGCATTTCATACATTTCCTTTGTAGAGGGAAAATTTTATCAAAAGTTCGTCTGTTTCTTGTGATTTGAGGTGCTGCTACCACAAGTTGTGAATCCATTGTATCTTGGGAGACAAGTGTCATTCACCGTGAGCACCGTAGTGGGGCAATTTGTCTTAAGGAAAGAGATAACGTCTCGCCTTGGATTATTCTCTATTTCTACTCCTTCTTAATCCTTATTTTGCGTAATCTTTATACCGAAACTCTGTCCAAATTTCCATTCATATAAATTGTGTTTTGATCACGCTCTTGCGGGTTAAAACTGGTCAAACAAATATATCAAAAATCAACCCTTACATGGCCCTTTTTATAAGTCGTCTCCAACAAAAAATATTTCTTTTTCCTTCATCATTGCTACTGTAGATGATCAGATACTTAATTCTTTCTTGTGCAAATCTGAACGAAGTTGAACCAAATGGAGAAAAATGATTCAAGCAATAAGCTATAAAAAAAAAAAAAAAAACATTTTAGTTTCCTAATGTATGAGCATTCTTTTATTTGAAAATTCCTCATCTCCATTTTAATTTTTATATCTATTAGGAACTTTGAATTTTCCTCGCTCACTGTTCTCTCCCTGATAAGCATACCATCCCTTTTCTTCTTAGCTTTAATCAACTAACATGCAACGCACGTTCACCTCACTTGTATCTTTTGAAAAACATATTACTACTAGGGTCGTTTCATTATATATATATATGCACTACATTTTAATTTCATTAAAAATATTTAATCTTTATTTATTATCATAGTTATTTCCTAATTTTTTCATTGCATTCTTATCTTTAACTTTACATCAAATATCATATCCTATCCCATAATGCCGTTTCCATTCAAAATTTTCGGTAACGTTTAAATAAAAGATAAATATTTAGTCATAAGTTCATTTTTTATTTATTTAAAACTAAGTCTTTTTACTCTATCTTAACGAAATTTTCGGACAAAAAGGGAATTAGGAACAAAATATATTATTTAATGGAATGTTGTTGATAAATATGGGATGAAAAAAGTTGGAAACATAAATATGATAATAAGTAAAAGTTATTAATCTTTCACGCAATTAAAATGTAATGCATTTATAAGAAAGAATGTGGTGTCAATATACATTAACATCTTAAAATGAAGTTAATGAATTGATATTTTTGCCCTTCATTAAAAGAGCATGACTAAGATCACTTACGTTAGAAGTTTCAAAGCTTCGAAATCTCGATTTTGCATCATGCGCACATTAGCAGCACGCATCAGCACCGTAAGCCCCAGCAGCTTATCCCTACATTAAACCCTTGCAACCTTTCCCACTTCTTGCCACAATTAATAAACAATCAAATATCAGCTATTCAATTTTCCTTTTCCATTCTCTTCTAATTTTTCTTTATTTTTTGATCTAAGTATTTATACAGGAGAAACCCAGCGAAAGAAAATTAACTAGTTAATAAATATATTTTAAAAAATAAAATAATTTGACTTGTTTAATATAAATTAATTAAAAAAAAAAAGAAGATTCAATTTTTCGATTCTTGATCTAGAACCGAGAATCGGATCAACCCGTAGGTTCTTGATTCAAATACCCGCTCAGTTTGGTTCAAATTCTGGTTTGGGTATAGGTTCGAGAGTTTTGTCCAGCCCTACTTAAAATCCTAATTTTTCTTGTTTTCTGTGTATTTTTTTTCCTACAGGACTTAAGGGTTTGGGTGAGTAAAAATTCTATATGTGAAAGCTTTCAAGGTTTATAAATTTTTGTCTTATTTTTATATAATTTTTTATATTCTATTTTTCTATTAACAATAAAAAATTTGAGGGTAAATAACTGAAATCTGTCTTAATTCGCAATAAGTTGTATTATTGCAAAGTTGTTATTGCTTCGGTATTGATTCTTGTGTTAACAGATGTAGGCTAAGTGATGTGGTGCAAAAGAAATTAGACTTCATGGCAAAATGGGACTGACGCAAGAAAAAATAATTTGGAGGAAATTTGGAGTTGTTCGTTTTTTACGAATTTGTAGTCCAATTCAGTTGGAAACTGGTTGAAAAGTTAAACTCAAAGGCTTTGCTTTTGATGTATGATCAATTTCGGGCAAATTCCTTCGTTTAAGCCCTCATTTAGACTTTTTTTCCTTTTTTGGTAATTCTTATTTTGAGTATATCTCAATCAAATAAATTCAGATTTACATTCTATTTATTGGAGAGTAATCCCGAAGATTAGGACTATTAATTTCCATCATTATCTTGATTTTTTCCATTTTTGGAAAAAAATATTTTTTTATTATTATTTAATTTCCGAATTTTTAGATTTTTGCTATAAATACGTTGTAAGCCTCTTGAGGCTACAGATTGATTTGAATGAAATAAAACTTTTCGTGAGTTTTCTTCTTTGTGAGATTTGTTCATCTTCCCTATAACTTCCGCTACGTCACTAAGACAAATGAAATGATTATATTAATGATTCAAAATTACCATGTCGAGAGATGATGACCTTTACGTGAATTACGATTAATCATATGTGTTTATCAAGGGAAAAAATCAATTACAAGACCGATCTCGAATGAAGTAGGTTACATTAGGCTATTAAGTGATAATACAACCTTTTAGGTGCTATTATGTCGATGAATATGGGCCTGGATGTTGAGTAGTGATTTAAATGAATATTAAGTCGTGATTTGCACGAAAGAGTCAAAGATTTCTAAAGAGATTTCTAGAGAAGTCATAGAAGATGATTACAGAGAGGAATTACTTAATGTAATGCCAAGGGGGGAACCTTGGTGTTTGTCATTCCATTTATCGGGAAGATGGCCCTTCCCTCCACTTGAGGTGGACGGGGAGATTTGTTGGGTATCCAATCCATGCCTTTGGTTGGATCAAGCGCTCAAGCTAATAAGATGTTTTAGTTAAGAAGGCTTAATGGTAATTATGATTGAGAATGAGATTAACTCGGAAATTTTAGTTAATGTCCTAAATTATCATAATAAGAAAACTTTGCACATTGCCTTTCCTTATGGAGAAAGGAAAAAGAAAAAGGAGAGTACCATTAAGATTGTCTTCCCTTGTGACAGAAGGAAATGAAAAAGGAGAGTCTCACTAGGTCTTCTATTGATGCCCCAATTACTGTATATATGGGATGAATAGACAAGAAACTGGGTGACAGAGAGACCAATTAGCCCCAAAATTGTGAGAAAAACAAAAGAAACAATGTAGAAATTCACAAAATTAGGGCAGCCTGGTAGCTGTTATCAAGCAATGATATATTAGCGCTTTGGGCCGATCTTCATGAAATTTGGCTAAAAATCAAGCGGATAGGATCGAGATTTTACGGTTTATTTGGGAGGAATCATTATCTCAACATTAGCTAATTTTTGTGATGTCGTTCCTTTACTAATTTTTTAGTAGTATTCCAAGATTAGTTTTTCTCAAGAGAGTTGTATTTGGGGAAATTTTTATTGTTTCTATTCAGGGATTCCATCTCGATAGGCAAAGGTTTATTATGGTTTTGCCTACAATTTTTATGTTGGTTGTGCCAAAAATTGGTTGAATTCTTGTTGTTAGTGTGCCTCTAATGTTGATTAGATAGACATTATGAGTTTTCATCTTTTTTAGATGATAGTTTTGCCAAGATATGTGGATTTGATGTAATATTTGTTAGTCTCTTATTTTATCTATGGAAAAAAAATGTTGTTACTATTTATTGTTGATTATAATGAAAAATTATTCAGAGTTGGGCCACAGTTATAATAATGTCTAACCACATTAAGGCCCTGTTTAAGCCATATTAATGTAAAAATGAAATTAAAAAAATAGTCGTTATGGACCCCACACAAAAGATAGAAAGTCAAATATGATGAATTGATATGATGAATAACGGTCATATTTTTCATTTTAATAAGCAACTAATGGGAAACAAACAGGGGCTGAAAATTGTTTTGTTTATTTTGCATATGATTTATTTGATTATTGAAACTTTTCACATTGTTTTTCCTTATGGAGAAAGGAAAAGAAAAAAGAGAGTTCCATTAAGATTGTCTTCCCTTGTGGCAAAAGGAAAAGAAAAAATAGTGTCTCACCAGGCCTTCTATTGATGAAATTGGTTGTGTGATAGAAACTAATTAGACCCAAAATTGTTGGAAACCTAAAAGAAACAATGTAGAGATTCGTAAAATCCGAACAGCCTAGCAGCTATTATCAAACCTTAATATATCAGCGCTTTTGGGCCGCTCTCGACTCTTCGTGAAATTTGGACAAAACATTCCCTACTCATTTTTTCTAAAAATCTTGTGGATGGGATCAAGATCCGAATGAATCACTGTTTGAACATTAGCGAATTTTAGTGACATCTTTCCTTGTTTTGAGTAGTATTTCAAGAAATAGTTTTTCTTAAGAGATTTGTATTTGGGTAAATTGCTATAGTTTTTATTGAGGGATTTCATCTTTCATAGGCAAAGGTTTATTATGGTTTTGCTAGAAATTGGTTGAATTCTTGATTTTGATTTTACCAAGAATGTTAATTTTTACGTTAGTTGTGCCAAAAGAGTTTTGTTACATGTATAACTAGTTTGAAAATCCAGGAGTTGACAGACAATTTAGCCATTAATCAAAATAACATTTATTTAAATAAATTGCCCGAATGTTTACGACTTATGGATTGTCAAACTAATTTTACAAGTAATTTAACTCGTCCCAAGAATTGGTTAAACTATTCTTCTTAATGTTGCCTCTAGTATTGACTAGATAGACTTTGTGAGTTTCGTCTTTGTTAGATGATAGTTTTGCTCAAGATATGAGATTTTGATTTAATATTGTTAGTCTCTAATTTTATCTATAGAAGAAAATTTAGTTACTATTTATTATTCATTACAATAGAAAATTAATCTGAATTAGGCCTCGGATGTAATATCATCTAACCACATTGTCTCTTACTCCCCATAATATTTATTTTATTATTGCTCTATTAAGTTCAGACAATAAAGAGAAAACTGTTTATTCCGCTAGATATCTTTGCCTAATTTCCCCAACTTAAATATCAATTCTCAAACTTCGTAACGATAAAAAAATTGAAGGAAACTCTACTCTAATGAATAAAATTGATAATTTCACTAAATTCTCAAATGAATAACGAATTCATCTGCCTCTTTTTTTTCCTTATGACCAGCGTATCTACCTAAACTCTTTCCTCAGAATCTTGTGAATTGAATCAATCTTCTCGTCAGCAGCTTTTCGTTTTCGATTATTCAAAGTAATGGAAGAAACAGAAATAGTAGAGGGCAGTATTTATTATTCATTACAATAGAAAATTAATCTGAATTAGGCCTCGGATGTAATATCATCTGACCACATTGTCTCTTACTCCCCATAATATTTATTTTATTATTGCTCTATTAAGTTCAGACAATAAAGAGAAAACTGTTTATTCCGCTAGATATCTTTGCCTAATTTCCCCAACTTAAATATCAATTCTCAAACTTCGTAACAATAAAAAAATTGAAGGAAACTCTACTCTAATGAATAAAATTGATAATTTCACTAAATTCTCAAATGAATAACGAATTCATCTGCCTCTTTTTTTTCCTTATGACCAGCGTATCTACCTAAACTCTTTCCTCAGAATCTTGTGAATTGAATCAATCTTCTCGTCAGCAGCTTTTCGTTTTCGATTATTCAAAGTAATGGAAGAAACAGAAATAGTAGAGGGCATCTGAAAATCCTTGAATTGGACTGAGGAATTGTAGAAGTAGGTGACATCCCTAAGAGGCAACCTTAACCTCCTCTTTGTACAACATTGGAGTTTCCGAGTATCTGGGCCGTTTTCTTCTGGAGAGTTTGGTGGGGTATTCTCTTTATTATCCTCATTTTCAGAGTAACAAATTTTCAACTCCATTTCTGCTGAATGAGAGGTTGAATTGGGTTTCTTGATTTATTTGTAGGTGGAAAGTTGGAGGGATAATTTAGAAATGAATTTCAATAACATTTCCTCCATTTCTTTCAAGCTCAGCAGTTTTTTTAAAAAAATTCGGTCTAGGAGGGAAATTCGATTTCGTTCCATTTGATGTTTAGAAGGCTGAAATCTGAATTCACTTAACAAATTCTTGAATAATGGTGGAAGGGGGAAAGGAAAAGGTGGGAAAACTTGAAACTGAAACTGAAACTTTTGATTGGAGGGAAAAATAGACAAACGCAAATTAAGAAAACGGAAAACATGGGTTTGACTTTTGACTTGGCATGGTATCTGAGGTTGGATTACACCGGATTTTTTATTTTAAAACTTTAACCTTGTTAAGATTGGTAATTGAAGTCTTTAGAGCGTCACTAATACAGAATTTAGCTAGCATTTAATTTACTACTTTCAAAAATATTTATTACTTTTTCCTAACTTTTGAATGCATTTAATTTTAGAGAGTAAGTTTCGATCTCTAAATGTGAAGAACCAAACTCACTTTCTAAATTAAAATGTTAATTTAAATATTTTTTGGAATATAATTTTAAGGAATGATTATTTAAAATAGATCAAATGTTTAAAGAGTATCCTAAAGATGAGTTATATATTGATTATTGATATTATGTTTATTTGATATAAAATTTATTTCTTAATATACTCTGCAAAATGGTGTCTCGTTTGAGTAGATCAGTCTTAGAATATGAATGCTCGTTTGAGTTTTAGTTAGACCAATCCCTCGTTGAAGTTCAATAGATATTGGTACAATATTAAACTTGATATTTCATTTAAAATGTCAAATTTGTTAAGAGCAACTCAAGCATTTATGTGTTGGTTATACATTTTATGTTTATTTCATATGGGATTTACCCTTATTATCTCCTTTAAAAAGTGAATATTAAAGTGATGAGGAGCTGGAAATTACTTCTCTCGATATTAGGGATGGCAATGGGGTTCATTCAGGCACAGGGGTAGAAACCGTCCTGTCGAGCTATTTCGCACCTTGTAACTACCCCGTTACCCGTTTAAGGTGAGCCAGGGCGAAAAAAATTACCCATTTATGTACCTTTTTTTTGTAGGAATATAATGTGGCTCAAACAAGGGTACTTTTAAACTACTTAATTCCTTAAATATGAACTTTGAAATTACATTTTATATAAGTTAACTGAAAGGTAAAAAAAGAGAACCCATCACAAAAAAAGGCAAATAAATGATGAATTTAGTGATCTTAAATAAAAGCTGTCAAAGGAAGAAGAAGGGCGTAAAATCTAAACAATTTTCAAATTACCAGGAAAAAGTTAATTCACTAAGGCCATGCATGGTCTATAATCAGACCATTAGGCTTCATTCCAGCGGTTGCTATGGTTCCTACCTCAAGCAATGAGGCAGATCGCTGAGGAAGCTATTTCCTAAACAGAAAATGAGAAAGCTTTCATTCATCCAATTTTCATTCACGTCAATTACCAAAAATAATAATAATAATAATAATAATAATAATAATAATAATAATAATAATAATAATAATAGAAATGTAAATAATCAGCTTCCATCTATTTGATCACATGCTCCAAGAAATATTATTGAGCTTCTGGGTGGGGCTTGATGAGGAAGAATGGGTGGGAAAAGATTGAGGAAAATGAAGAGTAAATTTGGGATGAAGAGATCACCACAATACAGTAATTTTTTTTTTAATGTTTTTATTGAGTCAGGATTATAATTGTAAATTTGTTGTAGTGTATTTATTGAAAATAAGTTTTAATTGTGGTGTGGTTAATATGTGGTGTAGTAAATAATTTTTTTAGTGGTAATATAATAACCCAAAGAAAAATAAAAGATAAAATTAAAACGAAAAATTTGTACTTAGTAGAATTTTTTTTTTTTAAATATTTCCATGCCTTTAAAACATGGTCTAAGATTTTTTATTCAATATTATACTTGAATATCTAAATTAGATCAATGTGGATTTAAGTAAATAAATTTGCAGAATTTTATCCTAATAAATTGGATAAATATAATGATAATAAATGTAAACTAATATTCTGTTCAACCATTTTTTTGTTACAAGTAATAAAATTTTATCTAAGGTAAGAGTGTAATTGCCTAAATGAAATTTCCAAGAAAAGAGAACTATAAAATTAAACACTATTGACTTCTAAATTTATTACAAAAAAATATGTTCAATATTTGAACTTTCATTGATGCATCGTCTTGTAGCTCAATTTGTCAGAGCGTTGGTCCTATGAGCCGATGGTCGTAGGTTCAAACCCTTCGATACTTAAATATCTGTTTAGCATATATGTATAGTCGTTTTAATAAATATTTGATTGGATGGGTACACATTTGAAAATAGATTTTCTTAGATGATCATAATTTTTTGGTGTTAGAAATTATGGCCAAACATAGTGAAGTGACACGAATACCTCACATGTTAGATTTTCTGGAAATAAAGAATTATCTAGTGAATTCAAAAGAAAAGAAGAAATAGTTCTATTTCATAAAACATTGTTTAATTCTATTTCTTGGTTGCAAATGCGAGTTCTTGTTCAAATATATAGATTTATCTCCTAAAAATGAACCGTGGAGATCTGATCCTAAGTCCATATTGACAACTTAGACTATTATACCAAAATATTTTTAAAAACTTCCAATGGAATTTCATAGAATATTAAGCTTTTACAACTCCCTACAAACATTAAGCACTTTAGAATCGTTATTTTTTATAAACACCTTTTATTTATTTTACATGAAGTAGAATATTCTAGTAACATGCAACACTTTTATCTAGTTTAGTGCTGCACATAGAAGATATATCTGAAAATTGATTACTTAATCCTTTACAATCTTTATTAATTTGATTTCTCCAAGTTTTTAGATATTGACTAGGATATTCGAGTAACATGCAACATTTTATGGTGTTTTATGATGCACATAGAAGGCATATTGAAATTTTGATTACTTTAATTCTTGTAATCTCTATTAATTTATTTTCTTCGAATTTTCAGAGATTGAAAATATGGTAATTTAAATATTAAAATGGTGGGAGTTTAAAAAGAATACTTATATAGTGTGTGATCTATTAACAACGTTGTTAATAATAATAGCATTGGATTCGATCATTGGGCAAATAAACAAAAAAAAGGAGAAATCAAAAGTTACAGAAAAGTCGTTCCTACATGGACCAATATGTGAAAAACATTCCCCTGTTTGATGAAGATTAAAATTAAATTTTGAGTAGCTTTTGATTAAAAATAAAATAAAATAAATTGAAATGTATGGTTGAAAAGTTGTGGGACCCAATAAATATGTGATTAAGATTGATTGTTTGTCTTTAATTTGAATTAAAATTTGATTTGAATCAATATCAAACAAGGGCTCAATTTCTCATTTTATCCTCATATTTTATTTTCCTTTTGTCGATCGTGCCCTTTGTCCATCTATTTAAAATAAATACTATGGATTAATGTACTTGATTAAAAATTACGGAACCGTTCGACCATTTATATATATAATAATTAATTTATTTACTATAGACTATAGCATGTATATCTTGAAAGTTGAGAGTTCTCTACATGTTATTTTGAAAAAATTAATTATTCCATGTTTTATGAAATCTATCTACTCTAGAACATAAAAAGTGTGGATAGGTGGGAAATATCCAGTTTCCATTTTGTCCTCATATATATTTTCCTTTTGTCCATAATTTTCTTAGACCATCTCTAATGGTCTACACCAAGTTTGGTACAGAACATTGGAGACCAATTTGCACTAACTTTTACAATAAATTTTATTTGAATTATTTTATACCAAAATTTATTTTTCAAATTTTATTATTAATGAAGTATAATATTACATTGATTAATAAATTGAAAAAGACATTAAAAATTTATTTATTATTGAATAATTATTACTTATTAATTGATTAGAATTTAAAAAATAAATATTAAATAAAAATACCATCATAATAAAATAATTATGAATCAGTTAAAATCTATTAATACAAAAATATTAAATAAGGACATAGATGGAAGAAACAATTTTTATAAAGTGTGAACAAAGGCAAAATGGAATTAAATGAAAAATTCTAAATTTGGTGTTAATGAAGATAACACTATTCATTTCACTAAAAATTGTACTATATTTGATGTACCATTGGAGATACCCTTAGAGCATATATTTAAAAGAAATCCTATGAATTAATATGCTTAACTAAAATTTAAGGGTACATAAAGAAATGTTCGTATAATAGTTTCACATATGATGTCCATAGAAATCTATTTTAAAAAAAACGTAAACATTTCATAATCAGATTAAAGACATTAAATCACCGGCTTCTCCATGACATGTTGCATCTCCATCTACCATCATTCATGCCCCCAAGCAAATCAAATCAACAAGTAGGAAGGGAATTAACCCATGAGTTTAAAACTCAATAGATATTATCGGTGCATTTCGTTATCAAATTAAATAATTCGAACTGTAGATTCATACCATCGCACGTAGATGTATTTTCAGCAAAATTCGATTTCTATAGCATAACACGTAGAGCCGGAGATTGATCATCCAAACTATAGCAGTGCCGAAGTACCATACCTGGAGGTACCATTTCATTCAAATTTTTAACGAAAAATCATAATTTGAAAACAAAATAACACTTGTACCTTTATCTACCTTGAATTTTCTTGAATATAAAAGAACAAAATGTGTAAAAAAAAGCCTTTCTTATTCACATACGTGCCATTCCCTTAAACTTAACTTGACAGGAAATATATTTCTGAGAGAAAAAAAGAATAAATTCGAATTGGAGGAGAGGAGTAGTGAAAAAGTGACTTTCCTCTTCTTGTAATCTCCCCTTTTAATGAAAAACTAAATTGGGGGGGGGGGTTTGTATTACTATTAAATTTGTTAAATTGAGTATTGAATTTAGAATTTAAAGAGTTTTTAAGCCATAAAAAAATAATTCATATAAAAAGTTTTATAAAACATCTACCTAATGAAATAAAAGAAAATGAATCATTCATATGTTTTGTAACATATCTTTATCAATTCCCAATAATAAAATAATTATTTCATCCAATTAATTTGATATAATTGTTCTTAATGTGCGAAACGTTGAGTTTTTAACTGAAAAATAATTTTGTAAAAATATTTTTATAAAAATATCTACATGGTGATTTGAATTAGGTTGTCTATATAAAATACTATGTAGATGACCATTGTGGCAACACAACTCGTTAAATTTTTGTAATCAAATTTACTTGTTGAGCTTTTAATTAACTTATAGCTTGAACTTTAATAATCTTAAATGGGCTGAGTGTCCCTAGCTCAATTATTAAATAGGCTACATCATCCAACTTAAGAATAAAAATTCAGGACCTTGCACTTATCTTCGCGCTATCGAAACCTAAATATTTGGCCCCAATAAAATTGTATTTATACATGTATCATCTTAGTCCCCTAACTTTCCAAATTTAAAATATATTATATAAAATAATTAATTTTAGTATGTGAAAAGTTTTGGGATTTTATAGTATTTGTCTAAAAGATTTAAGTGTTTAGAAAATCTGGGATTTTTTTTTTTCAATACAGATAATAGGAAAAAAAACAGTGATTTTTTTTTTCTTCTTCTATACAGATAATAGGGAAATTTAGTTTGCGAGGTGCAACATGGGAGTTTATCTTGGAGCCGATTATGATTCTTAGTAGATATTTATAAAACATTTGGTTACCACTTGGTTATTGAAAGAAATAGAATAGGTAATATTATGCTTACCCATCAAATTAAAATTTTCTAGGTTATTAAAATTTATTAGTGAATCAGAAATTAACGTAATCAATTGTGGGTGCAGTTGTAAATAAATATTAGGAAGCAGAAACGAGACCATAGCCCAATAATATGAAATCGATTAATCAAAAGAAAGAGAAACTCTTGCAATGTATTAAAGCTGATTTTATTGATTATTCCTTGTTGTATTGAGAAAATTTCTTTTTCTCAAACATCATATTTTATTTCCAATTTCTCTTTTCTTCAGCTTTCCTATCCAATCCTTGGTATGAGCGCAACTTTGCCATGGTCATCAACAAAAATCCAAACTCGGTTACAACAATAATCTTGAATTACTTTATTCCTTTTGGGAACTATCACGCCAGTCACATTTTGGTTGTCTTTCTCGATGATGTTCTTGGCTTGGTTTCCGTCCATACCGACTGTGTTAGGCCACGTCATCTCTGCATAGAAATTTCATTATAAACCAAATGAATTACTAGTAAATTACAAAAAATAAAATAAAATAAAATAAAAATAAAAATAAATACAAAATATTTTTAAAACGAAACTTATAAATATTAATGTATAGTGCAACTCAAAAATTAGCAACAGGTGAGAAGGACACGAATATTTACTGTCGCATTTTCCAGATTCACAAGGAGGATAGGGAAAAAGTGAAGACATGTCTTTGTATTTTCGCCAAAATTCTTTTGTTGTTGTGATGGCAAGAGTACTCTCTTACACCTTTTTATACCCCTTTTTTTTTTTTTTTTTTGTGAATGCAGATTTTCTGAGAAAGTGTTGGTGATTGAAATCTTAAAGAATTTTTAGAATCATTATGTGATTTTATAGATTTATTCTTGTCATTTTTAGAATCATTTTATAGAAAGTGTATGCAGATTTTGTGAGAAATTGTTGGTGATTGAAATCTTAAAGAATTTTTAGAATCATTATGTGATTTTATAGATTTATTCTTGTCATTTTTAGAATCATTTTATAGAAAGTGTCTGCAGATTTTGTGAGAAAGTGTAGGTGATTGAAATCTTAAATAATTTTTAGAATCATTATGTAATTTTATAGATTTATTCTTGTAATTTTGATAGATTATATAAATAGTTTTCGGATTCGAACTCTATGTTTTAAGAAATTTTTAAGGTTTGTGGATTCTAATACATTTCGGGAATTTAAAGACATTAACGTAATTCTATTTTGTAGATTTTAAGGATTTCTTATGACTATGGAATAATATCATTCAACATATATAACTTAAAAAGGAGAAATTTAATATTTTTGCTTAAAAGGTAAAAAATTCAATGTTTAATACTGAATTTTTTTTTCCAATAACTATTAAAAATAAATTCACTTTTATCCGAAAAATTTAACAAAACTGCAACGTGTGGAACTAATTAATTAAACATAAACAAATAAAAATTGATTCAATCTGAAGATAGATTCATTTTCATTATAGCGTCGAATATTAGAAATTTGTTCTGAAAATTTTATAAGATTAAAGTCTTGTTCAGTTGTTAAATAGAATTTGAAAAGAAGAATTGACTATTTCGTTTTTTATTCTTATTCGTCATAAATGGAATTGTGGTTCAAAATTCCAATACAAATGAGAACTCAATTCCTCATTCCGTTTTCTCCCTCACTTTGAATTTCTAAATAAGAATGGAAGAGGAAATCTTTTTCTGCAATTTTTTTCACTTAAATTTCATTTCTTTAAGTTTATTAAATGTATAAATAATAGTGCTTTATATTTGTAGGCTCGAAATCCACTAAAATCTGAAGGGTAGGGATTAAATTCATCAAGATCATGGAAACAGGCAAAAATCTATAGAAGTTCTTCAAATCATCAAAATATTTGTAAACATTACTACGTCTTTGCACATATATGATTTCATAATACTTTTGGTTTACCACTTTAGGAATCAAAATATGAAGACAATGTACGAGTGAAAGATGATAATACAATGTAAATGTATGAAGCACCGTGCATTTTGTTCTTAATTTTTCCTTTGAAGGGTTGGGACCATTTCTCTTTCCGTTGAAATTGAATGGCTATTTTTTAACCTCCCAAAAATATGATTTTATTTAAGGAGTGTTCCCAACTCTGAAATCAATAGATTTCTTAAGAGTTATGGATTTCATGCATTTAAATATTTTTTCAAAAAAAAAATATATATATATAATTTTAGATTTCAATATACTCATCGGAATTCGATGGATTTCTTGACATTACAATAAAATTATATAACTTTTTTTTCATTCATTAGAAGAAAAATAAAAAATACGTATTTGTAATACAAAATTAGCAAACCCATGAATCGCTGTTGAAAAATTGATCACTTTGTCGACTAGAAAATCAGACATTATAGTTATAATTATTGGCTTGAAGGCCACTAGAATCTATTAAAATCTCTTCAACTATTTAAATCCTTAAACATTCAGAAGTTAATGCAGTTATCTAGATTTTAATGGACTTTATTTTAATTAGAAATGCGGACACCTGAATTTATAGGGACTTTGAAAATTCATTAAAATTTGACATAAGTCATATATGATTCTTAGTAGATATTTATAAAACATTTGGTTACCACTTGGTTATTAAAGAAATAGAATAGGTAATATTATGCTTACCCATCAAATTAAAAATTTTCTAGGAGCCGTTTGGGAGAGATTTTTCAACTCAAAAAATTGATTTTTTGATCGTTATTTCACTATTCCAACCGTCATTTTTGACCTTTTCTCTCATTGGTGGCTTCCACCTTTTTTCCTAACGGTTAAAAAACCAATTATCAAAATCACTACAATCCCTAGGTTATTAACGTTTATTAGTGAATTAGAAACTAATGTAATCAATTGTGGGTGCATTTGTAAATACATATTACGAAGTAGAAACTAGACCATAGCCCAATAATATGAAACCGATCAATCAAAAGAAAGAGAAACGCTTGCATTGTGTAAATCTGATTTTATTGATTATTCTTTGTTGTATTGAGAAACATTTTTTTCTCAAACATCATATTTTATTTCCACTTTCTTTGTTCTTCAGCTTTCCTATCCAACCCTTGGTATGATGACAACTTTGCCATGGTCATCAACAAAAATCCAAACTCGATTACTACAAAAATTTTGAGTTACTTTATTGCGTTTGGGAATTATCACACTAGTCACATTTTGATTGTCTTTCTTGATGATACTTTTATACCAACATTCTTGTAACGTTCAAATGCATAAAAGCTAACAGAAGAATAGGGAAGACGATGGACGATTGTAACCAGATTTCCCTTCCAAAATGCACGAAATCCTTCCTTTCTAAGGATCCGTGATGCTTAGTGCCATATATTAGCCTTTCTTAAGCTAGCAGCATCTGAGTGCATTCCCTGCACCTGCAGATAAAATGATGCCACGATCTCTTAGGTCATAGATAATTACATCTAAAAGAAAACGTGGGAATTTCTTTTAAAATAATTACACCTTAAGAGATTGAAACAGAGAGATGCTATGCACGTTTATGCGACTACTAACTGCTAAGATCCTTCAAACATTTCAACCTGCTTACGTTTTCTTAATACTTTTGGCTCCCTTAAATTTGGTTTATGGAGAAAATGTGTTTTGGAACAGTGATTTTTGGGATAACGGAAAAAAAAAATTGGATTTACGTCTAACATTATTTTATTAGAGAATACGTGGTTGAAAATCAGTTTCGAAAAAATGGAGGCCAAACAAGGGCATATTTATTTCGTTAATGAAATAGTAAATGGATTACCCAACGAGGTTAAAAATCTGGGTCTCTCTTCAGATTGACCAGCCAACCCATAGAAATTAACTCAATTGTTATTCTTAAGAATGCCTCAATTTTCATTTAACCTGGATAGACATGACATCCCCAAATTTAATTCAACAAAGGCGTAAGAAAAATAGCAAGAAAATAGCGTGCACCAAGTTATCCTATTGGAAACAAAGGATTGTAACTATTAGTCAATTTGTTGTTAAACGGCCTTCCCGGACTATAATGTTATTCGATTTTAATCTTCGGTCAGCTTGGCCAAATGACTAAACTAAACTGTAGCACCACAATCAAGGTGGCATGACTCAAAAGTTAATTGGGCCATTTGAAGTAACATAAATATTTTAGTGTTGCTCATGGTCCAACCCACTTTCTTGAATGACCAAAAAATGAGAGGTTTCACTTGGTAGCCCATTTGTCTATTAATTGGGCTTTACTTTACTCATTTGATGCCCTAGTGTAACTTACCTTATTGGGCTAACTTGGTTGAATATAATTGGGTCTCCTAACCGTTTGTCTTGTGACTGTGCACCTCTTGTTTACTTCTCTTTATGAGATTTGGCCTCTGCTTTCTTCTACTCTTCTGCCTCGCCATTTTCTTCCTTAATTTCTATCTTTGTGGTGATTGTTATTGAGTTATTATTAGCCTTTGGGGTCTCCTAAGTGGGTAATCTCTTTGGCAATCGAAAGTGGGAAGCTTATTTTTGTCTTGGGTCAATTGGTTGTTTGGTTGTAGTGCATTCAGTGAATAAACTGAGCATTGGCCTACCTTCATGGCCAATACACGTCCAACATCTGGTATCAGAGCATGGGTTGGTGAAATCTAGTAAAAATTAAGAGAAAAGGTTGATTCCTTCAAACTGATCGAATCTGAAATCTTCAATTACTCCTAAATGTGACCTCCGTTGGACAAACGGAGCTGGACCCACGATCAGCATGTCAAGGCGCCACCTGTGAGGCAGTGCATGGCGGCAATTTTCGACGAGATTTTGCGGACAAAATACTCATTTTAACCTCCTAAATACACTGATGTGTTTTTTTTAGAGTTTCAATTTAGTAAGAAAATTTGAATGATTTTGCCCCTGGATATCAATCCACGTTTGTGGTTGATTAGGATTGGTATATTGCTGAATTTTTATGGTGAATAGTGGTGGCCCTAAAGTAACAAATTTGCATCTCTCGACTATACGAACTCAGATAGGTCCGCTCTGATAAATTGGCTAAATCGATTTAATTTTCAGCACTAGCGCGTCATCGTGTGGGGTGACTGTAGGGTTGTGGTTATCGTGAAGGGATGACATTGTTTGTGCTAGAAATTAGGATCACTTGCTCTTAACTGTTTGATTGAGTATTTGTCTTTTGGTTAAATCAGTGTATTGTTCTTAGTGTTATAATTGTCGTGAAACTTGGTATTTGTTAGATATATCTATTTTTGTTGTATTGTTATTTCCGCTGCTTATTAACTCTGTTAGACTATCGAGACCTTACCCATTCGAACATTCCGTTGATCTAAAACCACGAATCTTATAAAACCATAGAAATTCAGAACGGACTATATTGTCTATGATCCTAGAACTACTTTGTGTAGTTTAATTGTGTTTTGTGCATTTTTGGCTGTTCTGTGAAAATGACAACTCACAGCTTTGATTTGGAGAATTTTAATGAAAAATGCGATTTTTCTATCTAGCAACAAAAATAAATGGTATTTTGGTCTAACAAAAAGTTTCAAAAGTCATTGAAAACAATTTTTTAAAAGAACAAAAGGAATAAGCCGATGAGCTTGCTTACACCTCAATTATTTTACACTTGTCTGACGCTATTTCAAGGAAGGTAGATAAACTGAAAACCTCCAAAGAACTTTGGAAAAAATTGGAAAGTATATTTGCAACTTACACCGAACAATCTTCACCTACTTGAACATTTTTTCAGCTTTAAAATGGATCATTCAAATGATTTCAATGACAATTTAGATGTGTTTAACAAATTGATGCAGGACATTGTTAACTGTGATGAGACTGTGTCTGAAATCTATAAGACCATAAGCTTGCTCAATTTTTTTCTTGACTCATGTAAGGAAGTTAAAAACGTCATTAAGTATGGTAGGGATACCTTGACACTTCAAATTGTCATAGATTCTCTTAGAGGTAAATTGATGGAAATTAGGGCTGAAAAAATATGATAGGAGAAGCGGTCAGTTACATATGATGCGGAGAAAAACTCAGTTTTAGGCAAAACAATCATGATGGATACCAAAGTAGTGGCGAGTCAAGCAATAATGGATGGAAGAAGAAGGGCAAGAGTAGGTGTAGATCAAAATCTAGAACGAAGGCTGGAAAAATGCTATAGTTGTGGAAACACAGAGCATTTTATAAAAGATTGTCATAAGGAGAAGGGTACGTTAAAGGTTAAATAGAAAGATGAGGTCAACATGTTATCTTCTACCTGTGATATAGATGATGGTCAGGTCCATATAATTAGAAGTTCTTTTTCTTAGACTTGTACTCGTAGGCATTAAGGGACTTAAGCTTCTTAATGAAAAATGTGCATTTGGTAATGACAGTGTGTCTGATTTGCCATTCTGTGATCACTATGTGCTTGGTAAGCATAAAACATCTTTCTCAAATAGTGCAAGTTCTTTTTCTTATACTAGTGAACTGAATCTAACTGCTAATTCTCACTTGCATGAGTGGATACTTAATTCTAGTGCAAATTTTCAAGTGATATCTGAAAAGAATTGGTTCGAAAACTTGCATGAATCTAATATTGAGCATGTTGGGCTGTGTGATAATTTTGCCTATATGATCGCTGGAATTGGTGACATTAATATAAAGTTTGACACTGGCTTTGTGTACGCTTTAAAAGACGTTAGATATATTCCTGAATTGTCTAAGAATTGATTTCAATAGGAAGAATTGAAAATGATGACTTCACTGGTAAAATTGGAAATGAAATGTTAAAGATGATTAAAGGTGCATTAGTCTCTAATAAGGGAACTAAGAAAAATGGCATTTACCTTACTACTGGAGAAGTGATTAGAGGTTTAAACTTCACTATCTCTTCTGTCAAGGTTAATCACACACATACATGACATAATAGACTTGTACTCGTAGGCATTAAGGGACTTAAGCTTCTTAATGAAAAATGTACATTTGGTAATGACAGTGTGTCTGATTTGCCATTCTGTGATCACTATGTGCTTGGTAAGCATAAAACATCTTTCTCAAATAGTGTTTATAAAGTTAAAGACATGCTTGAAAATATATGCATTCTGATCTATGGGGTTCTACTAGTCATCCTAGGCATTTCCTGTCTATTATTGATGAGTATACTAGGAAAGTGTGGGTCTATCTTCTGAAAGATAAATCTGACACTTTCCACAACTTTAATAACTTGTAGAGATAAGTGAAAAACCAAATTGGCAAAATGATTAAATTTTTAAGGACAGATAATGGTCTAGAGTTTTGTAACATTGAATTTGACAGTATGTGTAAAGAAAATGGAATAACAATGCATAAGACTGTTCCTTACACTCCCCAACAAAATGGGATAGCGAAAATGATGAATAGAACCATACTTGATAAAGTGTGTTGCATAATGTTAAGTTCTGGTGTCCTAAAGTCGTTTTGGGACGAAGCTGTTATGACTGCTTGTTATTTGATTAATTTGATTCCATGTGCTGCTTTAAATGGTGATACCCCTCATGAAAGGTGGTTTGGTAAATTGAGTGATTACTCAATACTTAGAACTTTTGGCTATGCTGCTTTTCCCATTAGAGTGAGGGAAAGCTTGAACCTAGAGCTAGATAGTGTCTCTTTCTAGGATACCTTGAGAGTGTTAAGAGTTATAGGTTATGGGATAGAAGCCAAAAGAGGGTTAATATCATTGTGAGTAGGGATGTCATATTTAACTAGCGTGAGATGCCTTGTCTCAAGGGTAAACTTAAACTTGTAAGTGAAATTGAACCAGGTGAAGATAAAGATCGGTTTAAGGTGGAGTTAGGAAAATTTAGCACATTTGTCCCTACCACTCCAAATGAGGTGGAGACTTAGGTTCAAGAACCTGAGGTGGAGAATAGAAACAAAGTAGTGATAGAAGAGTACCCCAAGGAACGAAATCCTTTAGTAAACTACAACTTAGTTAGAGACAGAGAGATCAGACAAACGAGAGAGCCTATGAGACTTGAATATGAATCAAAGTTAGCTTTCACCCACGCTAGTTATGAAGAACTAGTTGATAGGAAACCAAGAACCTTTGAGGAGGCAATGAAGAGTAAACAATCCAAAGAGTATCTTAAGGCAGTGAAAGAGAAGATGAGTTCTCTCGAGAATTCGGACTTGGGAGCTAGTATCTAGACTTAAGAATAAATTGACCATCGATTGCAAATGGGTCTTTAAGGTTAAGGAAGGTACTAGTAGCTTGGAACCCTTAAGATTTAAGGCTAGGTTAGTGGCCAAGGGCTACACACAGAAGGAGGGTGTTGATTATAATGAGATTTTCTGACTAGTTGTTAAGTACACTACTATTAGGGTCATGCTTGTATTGATTGCACATTTTGACTGGAAACTTGAACAAATTGATGTAGAAATTGCTTTTTTAGATTGTGAGCTTGACGAAAAAATCTTTATAAATCAACCAAAAGGTTTTAAGGATAAGCTAAAACTTGATCATGTGGTTTTCTTAAAAGGTCCTTGTATGGTTTGAAACAGTTACCTAGACAGTGGTATGAAAGATTTGACTCTTTTGTACTCACTATAGGATTCCAAAGAAGTAAATCTGATCACTGTTTGTATTTTCAACACAACGAGACTGATAATAATTATTGGTTTCTGTTGCTCTATATGGACAACATAAAAGATTGGCTCATCATCTAAGTGGATAAACAACATAATAGTAAAGTTAAGGCTAAGAGAATTCCAGTTATGAAAATTAAAAGAGATAGGTCAAATTCTGCTTTGTTTTTGCATTAGTCTCCGTATATTTCCAAGGTGTTAAAAAATTTGATATGAATGATTGCAAACCTATCACATTGCCTCTAGCTAATCACTTTGTTTTATCTAAAGAACAAGCTCCTTGCAATGAACATAAAGTAAAATGTATGAGTAGAATTTCGTATTCTAATGTGATTGGTTCTATAATATATTTGATGGTTTGCACTAGATCGATTTAGCTTTTGCTGTTAGTACTTTTAGTAGGTACATGTCTAATACGGTCCTAAATATTAGGAAGCCTTAAAGTGGTTATTAAGATATTTGAAGGGTACTGGTGACGTAGGTCTAAAGCTTAGTACTAGTAAGGAATGTGTGAAATTGAAGGGTTTTGTAGATGCTGACTACGTGGGAGATCGGGATGGTAGGAAATCAACTTCCTCTTATGTGTTTACCTTATCTAATTCTTATGTTAGTTGGAAATCACAATTATAACACATTGTTACGCTATCCATAACTGAGTTAGAATATATTGCTACCACGAAGCAATTAAAGAGGATTCACGGCTTAGAGGTCTACTTAATGAACTATGTGTCTTAAATGATTATGTGGTAGTGTATTCCAATAGTTAGTCTTCTATACATTTATGCAAGAATCCTTTTTTCATGAACGTACTAAACACATTGATGTTAGACTACATTTCATTAGAGCTATAGTATCACAAGATCTAGTAAGACTCGAAAAGGTCCATACACAATACAACCCTTCATATATGGGCACGAAAGTGTTACCACTGGTAAAGTTTAGAAGCTGCAAGGATCTTTTAAACATTGGTACATGATGAGACATGAAATATTGTGATTTACATTCATTAATTCGTGCAATTTTATGATTAATTAACACCTAAATGTGCTAAGTACCCTTATATTGTGATTTAGGTTGCATTTTGATGATCATGGCATAAAATAGAAGAAAAACAAAAAAGGATTTAAATGGAAAAAATTGAAAGTTCAGGGACCAAGTTGCAAATAATCTCTAGATGAGACAAGCAATGGAATGAAGATTAAAGATGTTGCAGGATCAATTGGACGCAATTAGAAGTTGAAGGCTTGAAATTGCAAGAAGAATGATTTAAAAGAATCAAAAATGGAATTCGGGACTAAAATACAACTTTTAGAAGAAATTTTATCTGGGTGACAGCCCAGTTATAAAATTCGGGCGACCGCCTAACACCAAAAATCAATTATCAAAGTCAAAAGCCATACCTAAGCGACTGCCCAAGTTTTCCCTGAGCGACAGCCCAGGTCAATCGCGACGAGAAAAATCTGGTTTTCTTTTCTGATTGAAATTCATATGGAAACAAATCTTGTACATAATATATATACCCCAAATCTCATCCAAAACCTGGAGAACGCCCCCAGCCCTATTTTTCTCTCTTTGTGCTCAAGATTATTAATGTATTGCTAAACTTCATATCTTGGTCAAAGGATATTGAAGCCTTGAAATCATTTTCAATTGTGAGATCTACCTAATTTTCATCGTTTAATTTATATTTTCAGTATTGAATGTTCTTCTATGATTGATTTCAAGATTGTTATGTTTGATTACTAAAAGGATCCATTAGTTTATCGTGTGTTTCAATCTATAGTTAAGTTAAATATCAAATCTGTAATTGTTTGATTAATTTAACTTGTGAAGCAACTAGGATTAGTAATTTGCTGCTTTGGAAAATTATTAAATCTTAGGAAGAATATTTATCTAAGTTAAATGCAAATGCTTGGCTTGTGTTATCTAGTTCATCGATTTCTCTAATTCGAAAAGTCATTATTAAATTAAATTCTCGAGCTTGTCTAGGATTGTTTGGTAATGAGGATTAATTAAATTGCTTGTTTCTAATTAATTAAAAGTAAAGAGAAATAGGAAATTGATTCGAATGGAAAATTATTTTCCAACGATAAATACTAGAAGTATGAATTAATAATTATTTGTGGATCAATGACCAATTGTAAATCTCCAACGGTGGATGTTGACTTAGACCAAGGTTCATTCTATTGATTTCTTTTAATTCGATAATTTGTGCTTACGTTAATTGTCACTTTTAATAATTGTTTGTTTCAAAACAAAAAAACCCCCTTTTAGTTCATTTAGCATAAAAGATAAACTAAACACTCTTTGTGGGATCGACCCTTACTTCTACTACTACATTTGTTTTGAGGAGTATATGTTTTAATTTGGAGTGCCTATGACAGCATGCACCAAATTTTGGTGCCATTTTCAGGGAGTAATTTAGTTTATTATTGTGCTTTTTATTTGTTCACTTAGTTCTCAAAAAAAAAAAAAATCTTTTCTTTTTTGTTTGTTTTGTTTTGTTTAGTTTACTTTTTTTAATAGCTTCCTTAATTGTTTATGCCTGTAACTTGATCCTCTAACTAAACTGATTTGCAGTACGATCCAGAATTAGAAAAAACTTTGCGCAAGTTAAGGAGTGGGATTCAACGAAATTTCGAAGGACACGTGGTTGGACATCAAACTTTGAAGGAGCTTGCAGCTCCAAATTTGAACTAACAACCTCTCTACATCACTTTTCCTACTTTAGATTTTGCCACTACTTTTGAATTGAAGTGTGGACTAATACATCTTTTGCCCACCTTTCATGGTCTTGCAGGTGAAGATCCCCATAAAAATTTGAAGGAATTTCATGTGGTTTGCACATGCATGAAACCTACGGGGATAACTAAAGAGCAAATTAAACTGAGAGCGTTTCCGTTCTCTCTAAAGGATTCAGCAAAGGACTGGCTCTACTATCTACCATCTGGAAGTGTCACAACATGGGAGGAAATGAAGAGGATGTTCTTAGAAAAATATTTTCCAGCTTCAAGGGCAGCAAACATCCGAAAAGAAATTTGTGGCGTAATGCAGGACATTAGGGAATCCTTACATAAATACTGGGAGCATTTCAAGCGACTGTGTGCAAGTTATCCCCATCATCAAATCAGTGAACAACTACTCATCTAGTATTTTTATGAATGGCTTATACCCACAGATAGGAGTATGATTGACGCTACAAGTAGAGGAGCTTTAGTGGATAAAACTCCTGAGGGCGCGAGGAATTTGATTGCAAAAATGGCAGCCAACTCTCAACAATTTGGCACTAGAGTCGACAATCCTTCTAGACATGTTAATGAGGTAAATGTTTCATCTCTTGAACAACAACTTGCGAGTCTAACTTCTCTTGTTCATCAAGTGGCTGCAGGTAATATGCAAATGAGGAAGGCATGTAGAATTTGTTTGGTGGCAAGACATCCGAATGACATGTGCCCAACTCTTCAAGAAGATGAACAAGTTAATACAGTAGGGAGCTTTCCTAATCAACCACAAAGGAATTATAATCCTTACTCGAACACCTACAATCCAGGATAGAGGGATCATCCTAATCTTAGCTATGAGAATCAATAAGTGAATCAACCAAACTTCCAGCAATACAAGCAGCCATATCCTCCTAGACAACAACAGGCCCAAACTTCAAGTTCAGGTATGCCTTTAGAAGATATTGTTAAGTCTTTGCCCGCTAACAATTTAAAATTTCAACAGGAAACAAAACAATTCCAATAGGAAGCAAGGGCAAGTATTAAAAGTTTGGAGAATCAAATGGGTCAAATGGTAACCGCAATCAACAGGCTGGAAGCACAAGGTTCGGGAAAATTACCCTCTCAAACAATGGTTAATCCAAGGGAAAATGTAAGTGCAATCTTGTTGAGGAGTGGTAAGGAAGTTGAAATTCCAAGGGTAGCCCCCCTCATCATTAGAGCAGGAAAATGAGAAAGATGTCATTAAAGAAAAGATTCTCAATGATGATGGAGTATGTAAGCATAAGTTTCCACCCCTTTCTGAGCATAAATCGTTATCCCCTTTTCCCTCAAGCTTTAGTAAAACCTAGGAAAGATGAACAAAATCATGAACTTTATGAAACTTTTCGTAAATGTGAAGTGAATGTTCCATTGTTAGATGCTATTAAACAAGTACCTAGATATGCTAAATTTTTGAAAAAGTTGTGCACAAGTAAAAGAAAACAGAAATTTAAAAGGCGTGAAAAGATAAACGTAGGGGAAAATGTTTCTACAATCATTCAAAGAAATCTCCCTACAAAGTGCAAAGATCCAGGCATGTAGCATCACTTGCACGATAGGTAACACTAGGTTTGAAAATGCCGTGTTAGACTCAAGAGCTTCTATTAATGTCATGTCATACTCTGTATACGCTTCTTTAAAACTTGGACCTTTGAATGAAACTGGTATCATAATTCAACTAGTTGATAAATCTAATGCCTATCCTAAGGGTGCAGTTGAGGATGTTCTCGTGAAAATTAATGATTTGGTTTTTTCCACTGACTTCTATACGCATAACATGGGATATAGTGATCAAACCTTCCCCATTTTGTTAGGAAGACCATTCTTAAGGACATCCAAAGCTAAAATAGATTTTTATAGTGGCATGCTTACTATGGAATTTGATGATAAAATCAGTGAATTTAACATCTATGATACCATGAAACATCTTTATGAAAATAACCCTATTTATTCTACAAAAGTGATTGATAATCTGGAATAGGAAGTTTTAGAACTTGATGAAAAAAATGTAATAAAAGTTTCCATTGATAAGCATATTGAGAATGTGAATCAAGAGTTACCCTCGAATACTGCTTTGCAGGAAACTATTGCTGCATTGAAAGCTTCTCCAAAGTCTCCAAAGTTAGGTAAAAGTTCTCATAGTGTTTTGCCAATTGCTAACGAGAGGCCTTTCTATACAGGTTTCCAAATGGATGAGGTGAAAACATGAGACCTTGGGAACCCAATTGATGCCGGTTGCTTATTTGCATTCATATTTTAGGTTAAATTTGTTCTCTTTTTGACATTTTACTTTAAATTTTAAGTTTGGGGGAGGGAATTTAGGTTGTTTTTAAATTTTTAATATAGGTCATGTTTCCGTTACTTTTAACAAGACAAGAAAATTTTTTTGAGAAAAATTGAGGAAAAAGTTGTGATTTTAAATTATTTTTGGTTGCATGTGTTATCTGCTAGATTCAATTAGGCTTTGATGGACTCACAACATGATTGAATAAGTGATCTTCCAACTTAGAGTTAATTAGTTGAGTTGTTTTCCTTGAGGATGGTCGTTACTAAATTTTGTAGACAAAAAGCCAGTGAGATTTTGAGCCTTTAAACTGACACATAAATATCGGTCTCACTATTTTCTTTCATGAGTGATTTTCTCCCATGGATTTGTTTCTCTAGAACTTGCATTGATTGTCTTCGAGGTCATATTAATACATGCATGCATGAACATGATTAAGGCCATCTTTGTTGCATAAGTTAACTACCTTAGCCAAATAGCCTACCCTGTAATTAATTTTTCCTTCGTTGAACCCCTCTGAGCCTTATAGACCTTTCTTTTATAAACCCATATTATAAGCTTTAAACCCTAAAAAATAATGTATTTACCTAAGCCGTGGAGCTAGTGGAGTATTGTTCGTCATTTTGATACATATGGGAGTGTGAAAGAAATAAGTGTGGGGGTGTCTAAAATTTTGGTAGGATTATGATGGTGGAATTGAATGGAACATATTATTCAATTTCAATTCATAAGTTTCATTATTAGTGCAATGTTTTGGGAAAAAAATTGAAAAAAAAATGAAAAAAATGATGAAAAAAAGAAAAGAAGTGATGGAGAAAATGATTTTGAATGTTCCATAATTACTCTATGTTCATGATTCCTCCTAGAATCACAAGAAAATGATTGGGTTGTGTGAAATAGATGCAAAGAAGCTATGAGTGGAGAGATTGATCTTACACGTTTTATATATACATTTAAACTGAGTTAATTCATCTTTACTCCACTAGTTTCAATGGCTTTTGAGTCACTTACCCAAATATTTCCCACCTAGACCCTAAGCCACGTTACAATCCATAGAAAACACCTTATGATTTGTGTAATACATGTGATCTAATTGGTGGGGAATGAGAAGATATGCAAGCGTATGGTGGGACACTTCCATTGGAATGAATTTGAGCGAAACGCTTACCCTGCGAACAAATGAAAGTTGAGTGCCTACTTCCGTGAGGGTCTACACGTTTGGTTCATCCATCTTCATTTGAGAATGCTTGCTAATTAATTATGAGTTGTGTGAGAACGTTTATCCATGATTTGTTATGTGTTTTGGCGAGTTTGATTGTTCTATGTTGATAGCACAATCTTATTGTCTTTGTGAAAATAAATTTGAGTTTTACGAGCAAAAACTAAATGGGTGGGGGGAGGGGATTTGATAAGACATGAAATGTCGTGATTTACATTTATTAATTCTTGCACTTTTATGATTAATTAACACCTAAATGTGCTAAGTACCCTTATATTGTGATTTAGATTGCATTTGGATGATCAGGGCATAAAATAGAAAAAAAGAGCGAAAAAAGACTTAAATTGGAAGAAATTGAAAGTTCAGGGACCAAGTTGTAAATAATCTCTAGATGAGACGAGCAATGGAATGAAGATTAAAGATGTTGCGGGATCAATTGAACGCAATTAGAAGTTGAAGGGTTGAAATTGCAAGAAGAACGATTTAGAAGAATCAAAAATGGAATTCGGAACTAAAATACGACTTTTGGAAGAAATTTTGCCTGTGCAACAGCCTAGTTATAAAATTCAGGCGACCGCCCACCACCAAAAATCAATTACTAAAGCCAAAAGCCATGCCTAAGCGACTGCCCAAGTTTTGCCTGAGCGACAGCCTAGGCCAACTGCGACGAAAAAACTTTGGTTTCCTTTTCTGATTGAAATTCTTATGGAAACAAATCTTGTACATGATATATATACCCCAAATCTCGTCCAAAACCTGTAGAACGCCCCCAACCCTATTTTTCTCTCTTTGTGCTCAAGATTATTGATGTACTGCTAAACTTCATCTCTTGGTCGAAGGATATTGAAGCCTTGGAATCATTTTCAATTATGAGATCTACCTAATTTTCATCGTTTAATTTATATTTTCATATTGAATATTCTTCTATGCTTGATTTCATGATTGTTATGTTTGATTACTAAAAGGATACATTAGTTTATCATGCGTTTCAATCTATAGCCAAGTTAAATATCAAATCAGTAATTGTTTGATTAATTTAACTTGTGAAACAACTAGGAATAGTAATTTGTTGCTTTAGGAAATTATTAAATCTTAAGAAGAATATTTTCTAGGTTAAATGCAAACGCGTGGCTTGTGTTATCTAGTTCATTGATTACTCTAATTCGAAAAGCCATTATTAAATTAAATTTTCGCGCTTGTCTAGGATTGTTTGGTAATGAGGATTAATTAGATCGCTTTAAAAGTAAGGAGAAATAGAAAATTTTTTCGAATGGGAAATTATTTTCCAACGATGAATACTAGAAGTATGAATTAATAATTATTTGTGGATCAATGAACAATTGTAAATTTCCAATGGTGGATGTTGACTTAGACCAAGGTTCGTTCTACTGATTTCATTTAATTCGATAATTTACGTTTACATTAATTTCCATTTTTAATAATTGTTTGTTTCAAAAACAAACCCCCCCTTTTAGTTAATTTAGCATAAAAGATAGACTAAGCACTCTTCGTGGGATCGACCCTTACTTCCACTACTACATTTGTTTTGAGGAATATAGGTTTTAATTTGGAGTGCCTGCAACAGCACGCACTAGTACATGTAAATAATTTCCAATTTTATTAGTTCTCTATTAGAGGTGTTACTAATGGGAGATATTTTTTTCTTTGCATGTCCTTTGACACCAAGGTGGAGGTTGTTAGGCAATTTGTTGTCAAACGACCTCACCAGACTTGATGTTAATCTTCAGCCGGCTTAGCCAAATGACTAAACGAAATTGTAGCACCACAATCAAGATGACACGACCCAAAGGTTAATTGGGCCAGTTGAAGCAACCTAAATATTTTAGTGTTACTCATGGCCCAACCCACTTTCTTGGATGGCTAAAAAATGTGAGGTTTTACTTGGTAGCCCATTTGTCTATTAATGGGCCTTTACTTTACCCATTTGATACCCTAGTGTAACTTATCTTATTAGGCTAACATGGTTGAATATAATTGGATCTCCTACCCATTTGTCTTTTGACTGTGCGCCTCTTGTTTACTTCTCTATGTGAGATTCGGCCTCTGCTTTCTTCTACTCTTCTACATCGCCATTTTCTTTCTTAATTTCTATCTTTATGGTGACTGTCATTTAGTTATTATTAGCCTTTGTGGTCTCCTAAGTGGGTAATCCCTTTAGCAATTGAAAGTAGGAAGCTTGGTTTTATCTTGGGTCGATTGGTTGTTTGGTTGTGGTGTATTCGGTGAATAAACTGAGCTTGGGGCTACTTTGGTGGTCAATAGATGTCCAACAGTAACATCAAGTTTAGAAGAACAGCAGATTAGAAGGAAAAAACACTATAAATTTCTAATGGTCCTAATCTTTTAGCATAAATAAAAACTTCTAGGAAGGAAACAGAAGAGGAAATATACCTGAAATAGAATTGTGAGGCGGGCTAGAGAAGCCATACAAATCTCGCCGACAGCGCCGGCTACTCTACCAGTGAGAAGTTGTGATACAATCTAGGGCTGCACAAAAAAATTGTGAAATCGCAAATCGAACCAAAGTCGTTGGTTTGAAATCATTGGTTTGGGTCCACGTGGAACCACGATTTTTTTCCTCTCAAATTGAACCAAACCGTATCAAAATGGTTTGGTTTAGGTTTTAAATTTAAAAAACCACACAAAACCAAACCAAATCGCATTTTTTAATTAATTTTTTTTACAAATTATAAATTCTCATATATAAATTTTATTAAAGTATAATTTTTTAGAATTTAATTAATTTTTTTTGTTGCTTTGATCTTTTTTTTTTTTAATAAATTGGCCCATTAGAATTAAGAATATCCAAGCCCATATAGCAATCCCATTAACATGTCTGATTGCACAGCACACCCAGCAACACATTCCCGCTATTAGCAATTTAGCAAACGATTGCATAGTACAAACAAAACCCTATCTTCATTGTACGTCGCTGTCGAACCTGCTGTGCTCGTTGTCGCTTGACGCTTGTCGAAACAACCTCCGTCCTCTGCCAACCCATCGATCTATTTTCAACCTCCGCTTGCCAACCTTTTTGTAAATAAATTTGTTGGTATTAAGATCTCTAAATTCGTTTGAACCGAAATTTTGTTAAACTAGTTTTACCATTTCCCTCTATTCATTTTTTCAACAAGGAGAACTTTAAAAGGCAACCTAAGCTTGTTAACTAATTATATATTTGGTGGATGTAATCTTATTTTAATTTTATGTAACATATTAGACCACTAATGGATTCAATCAAACAAGATTGTGTTTAGGGGATCCTAAAATTGGGGTGTATGGTCCTATAATGTTGATTATTGTATGAAACGTGCTCATTAGCTATAGCATTACTGTATAGAATATGTTCTAAACTTCTGATTCTTGCCGAAGTTCTAAGGCTTATATTCTCTGTTTTGGTATTCAATTTTAGGGAAAAGTCATCAGGCTAGATGGGTTATTATATGGATAACAAATGGACAAGTTTTAGGACTTAAAAGGTTTTTTTTTAAAACCACTAATACCTACTTCCCAGTCCAACTAGTTGTAGTTTTGAGATGTTTGTTTTGTTGTTATTTGTCTATTTGCATGTATTATACATTATTGGTATGGTAAATATTGTTAATCGTTTAATTTCAATAAAATATTGTTAATATTTACATCACATATTTCAGATATGGATCCAACTTTTGAAGAAGTTGATTATGCAATTCCATTAGAGGATGATCCTGAAGATATGAAAATGGATGGAAAAGGTAAAAAGGAAACAAAAGGTCTGAGGTGTGGGATCACTTTAAAATTCGAGAAGATGAGAAGGCAGAATGTAATTAGTGTGGACAAAAAAACTGTGGAACTAGTACATTATGGAATCATATCACGCATTTGTGCAAGAAGTATCCATATAGTGTTCAAGACAAGAACCAAAAGAGAATGACAGGTTATAGTATGTTTAAAACTGGTGAGCATTCTAAGGATGTTGATAGGCATGAAGAACCTGTCAAGTTTGTTCAAAGAGAGGTTAGAGAATAGATTACAAGGTACTTCATATTGTCCGAGTTACCTTTTAAACATGTGGAAGATGAAGGTTTTCAGTCTTATACAAGATATTTTTTCCCGAAATTTGTATTTCTTTCAAGGATGATGGTAGCAAGATATATATATATATAATTTGTTCCTAACTGAGAAGAAGACATTAAAGAAAGAGTTGAGTCAATATAGAGTTTGTTTGACCACTGATTGTCGAACGTCAATACAAAAAGTTAGTTATTTGTGTTTAACTACTCATTGGGTTGATAATGATTGGAGACTTCAAAAAAGGATTACAAGTTTCATTCAAGTCCCTAGCCATAAGGGAGATATGGTGGGAAAGGAGTTGATTTCTTGTATGAAAGACTGGGGAATTCATAAGATTTTTTGTGTGACTGTTGATAATACATCTTCCAACGATGTAGCATTATTGAGATTGAAGAGTTACTTTGAGGACAAGAAGACTAGTCTAGTACTGGGTGGAGAAATGATTCATATGAGGTGTTGTGCTCATATACTCAATCTTATTGTGTGTGATGGCTTGAAAGAAATAAGCCATGCTATTTCAGCTATTCGTAATGTAGTGAGACTTGTTAGATCTTCTCTAGAATAATTAAAAAGGTTCAAGGAGAGTTGCAAGGAAGCAAATATTAAGTCTCGAGCTTTGTTGTGTTTGGATGTCACAACTAGATGCAATTCCACATACTTTGCAAGCTGCTACGAAGTTTAAAAAGCATTTGTTGGTTTGAAAAGTGATGGAAACTACACAAACTATTTTAATAAAGATAGATCCGATGGAAGAAAGATAAATAAACCACCAACACACGTCGATTGGGATCGAGCAGAAGTATTTGTTAGGTTCTCGAGGACTTTCTATGAAATGACCTTAAAATTTAGTGGCTTGAAGTATGTAACTTCTAACTCTTTCTTTCAAGAAATATGTGAAATTCATGGAGAGTTGAATGAATTAGCTAAAGAGCCTAACTCTTTGATGGGATCCATGACAATTAGTATGCGAAAAAAAAATATGATAAGTATTGGGGCAATGTTGAAAAGTTTAATCAATTGTTGTTCATAGCAACAGTTCTTGACCCAAGGTGCAAGTTGAAACTTCTTAAAGTTGGGTTTGAACTAATTTATGATGTAGAAATTGCAAAAATGTTGTTAAAAAGAGTTGAAGAGACACTTCATAGGTTTTATGCATGCTATGAAGAAGTGGCAATGCTGATCACTCAACCATTGGCTTCATCAAAGGAGACTACCAAAAATAGTAGTCCAAGTCCTTCACAACCTTCTTTTGGTCTTTCTAAAAAGATTCCTTTTATTTTTAAAGCTAAACTTATGCATAACATGCAGTTTGAGAAGAATGATTTGGTTGATTATTTGTCTGATCGTTGTGAAGATTTGACCAATCCCAAATTTGACATTATTGTGGAAATTGAATGAGCACAAGTATAAAATTGTCTCTAAAATTGCCAAAGATGTATTAGCAATTCAAATATCCACAGTCGCTTGAAAATCATCATTTTCCACGAGTGGTCGGATTCTTTACTCATTTAGGAGTTCATGAGTGAAAAGATGGTTGAGGCCAATATGCACGAAGAATTGGTTGCATAGCAGCAATGAAACTATAGTGTTTCATCAATATTTGGATGAGGTAGAGGCATTGGATGACTCGGAGAAAGCTATAGAAGGTGACATTTGTTTTCTATTATCGATTTTGATATTTTTATGCATATTGTTTCTTAGTTGCTTATTAATATCATTAATAAGAACTAATAAATATTTTGATATTTGCATATTAAACAAAAGCCGAATCATGTGTTACAACCGGGGATATTGGTCCAATTTTTATCAAATGAGAGGTTAGTACTCTTGTACCTACTATGATATTATTGCTTGTAAAAGTTTGAGTGGAGAGCTTGTTGCTAGATATTAACTTAATACGATATTTTGCCTGTTTGTTTATATATCGAATTTTAGACAAATATGAATGTAACTTAATATTTAACATTATTGGTTATCGTTTAAATTTATATGTTAACTTTCTTTAAACATATTACTATAATGTTGATGGAAAAACCGCGGATTAAAATCGAATCAAATCGCAAATAATGGTTTGGTTTGGTTTGGTTTGAAAAACAAATTGGAATAATTCCAAACTTATTCCAAACTGCATGAAATGGTTTGAGTTGGAAATATAACACAAACCGTCCAAACCAATCCGTGTTCACCCTTAATATAGTCCCGATCTACAACTGGTGCTTCTGCTTCAGCCGCTCCACCACCACCGAGCCATGTCCCGTCGCAGTATTCAATCCTTCTCCTTCCGCCACCCACCAACTCTCACTTCCGTCTACATTTCACATTTCCTTCCCTTATTTATCTATTTTTTTAAGTAAATATAGGAAAAAGAATTTACGGGTTTGAAGTGAAATTTTCACTCTTTTTTGTGCGTGTTCTTGGTGTTGCACCGCCATTGAATGCTTCAGCTACAGTTTTGATGAATAATACAATGTTGAATTTTGCTGGACGTACAGGGGCGTTGAATTGGCGCCCTCTCAAATAGGAGATCACCAATTAGGCCTCCTGTTTGGATAGGGCCACATCCAAAAAACTTTATTGTACGAGGTTTTTCTTTCTCAGGTTACTGTTGGCAAGTTCAGACAAAAAGTGCATTATGATGTCATACAACACACCGTCTATTGGCCCCAAGTAACATATCAATTTAATAGGGATAATAGCATATTTGGTCCTTGATCTTTCAAAAAATGTATATATCACTAGCCTTTAAAAATAGCATCAGAAATCCCCAGAGTTTGGACAAATAGGCATGTTTCTTTCATGTTGATACTCTATTTAAGTGAACAAAATATGAAAAGGGAGCCATATGAAAAATGTAAAGGAGAAATTGCAGTTACCACCTTAAACATTTTCAAAAATGCAAATCATCCCATTTTTGAAAACTTTTAAGAAGGGCAAAATTGTCTATCTACATATTCCCACTCAAGTAATGGGTGATTACACACACCCCCACCACATTTTAATTATATTAAAGATAATGAACATTTATTAATTATCACACTTATGTCTTCAAATTTTTTCTTTATCATATTTTTATTTTTAACATTTCATTAATCAGAAAAATCTTATTCTTAATCATAATTTTCGTCAAAAAATTTGTTAACATGCTTTAAAATGAGGTTCAATATTTAATAGCATTTTTACAGTATTGTTTATTTCGCTTATTCAAAACACAATGAACAAATAAGTTTTTATTCTATCTTAAAGAAATTTCAAAGAGAAACTATAATTAGGAACAATTTATGTTAATTTGAGAATAAGTATTCTTTATAATCTCCGACATTCATCCCACCACCACACAACTACCTCGAATCCACAATCGAAATCACCATCACCGCATGTTGCACCCAAAACTAGCATTGCCTCCTGTCACACCCAAAACATTGCCCGTCGCCATCAAAATAAAAAAGGGAAAAAATCAATTGCTACCATTCCATAAAACATCACACCACGCCTAAAATCACATAAAAAATCAATTGTCACTATTTCATAAAATAATTACACCCAACCTAAAACCCAAATAAAACTAAGCGTATTGAGATTTAGTCCTTGTTTGGTACCAATTAAAATCTAAATTTTAATTTAAGTCAAAGTCAACAATTCATTTCAACCACATATTTTATAGGTTCCACAACTTTCAATAACACATTTCTTCAACTTTTATCAAAATCTACTAAAAATTTGACTTTAATATTCACTATCTCCTTAGTTTCAGATCATTGAGAATAAAATATTTCAGTAATTTGTTCTCCGAACGGTTCAAATATGACCTCTCAACAAAAGGAAGAATTTGTTCATTAGATGATTTACTAATTAATTTATCAAAAGCAGTCAACATTTCGAAGTAAAACTTTAATATTATAACATAAACTGTCTAGAAAACTTTTGTTTTAAAGTTTGAATTAAGAATAAAAAAGGAATTTTGAGAGTATTTCTTATCCGTATAATTATTGCCGCAAACGAGGGCTGAAAAGTGTAGTGGAGGATACATGGATTTTACAGTAATGGTAAATTTGGGATAAGTCATTGATGGTAGATTTGAAGTCTTCAAATCGTGAGTTGTAGTAATGTTCATGGCGGGAGGTAATAGCTTCTTGGAGAGTTATAAGGAGGTGACTATTGACGACTAAAAATGAGATGACAAATTTTGATCAACTAAATATGATATTTGTAGAGTAATTGTTGGATCTTAGATTTTTACTAAAATAAAAATGCTAATTTTAATTGATTGAACTTGGAAGTAGATAAGAGAGAACTCACTAAGCTCGGCCTTTAGGAGAACATTATTTGTCCCATTTATAGGCATTTATAACCAACAATTTGGTCGACCTGAAAAGTGTGTGTTACCATCCACATTTGAGGATTTTGATTGGTTGTCGAGATTGGCAATGCACGTCATCATACTATCTAGGTCGTAGTTGTGGTCTATGTTATGATTACCTGTCATCTAGGTAATTATTGCTTATTTCTGATTGGGAGGGATGAGGTGGTGATGTCAAAAATACCACTTGTTACTTTGGAGTGTGATCGTCTAAGTGATGATCACATGATTTGGGAGATGTGTTCATGATTTCAATGACGATGTTACTAGATGACGACGATAATGGGCCAAGATGATCTGACGATTTTCTTAGCTGTTCTTTGAGATAGTAAACGTCTTTCATAAGCTCACCTTCTTAAATTATAGTGGATTCTATATGATTGTGAGCTTGAATACTAAAAATGATGAATGACTGATTGGTGATGGGAATTTGGTTTAGTTGGATGGCAGCGATAGTGTTGAGATAGATGGGTTTCGGGCAAGATTAACATTTTCATTTGTTTAATTGCTCTTTTATTTTAAATGATTTTTCATTTTTTTCCCTTACATTACTTATATAAGTGGGTGGTGATGACACTGGGTTGAAGAAACTATTTCCTTTTTATTTTTTAAATTCTTTTATTTTTCTTTTTTTGTCAATCTATTTTTAATTGTTTATAGTGAAATTTATTAGCATTTCTGAAAGTGTTATGGACATTCATTGCAATTTTTCCTTTACCTTTTCATTTCTTTTTGTTCTTCTAAATGGGAGGACAATTTTGTCATTTACATTATCTTAAATGTCAAATTGTATGGATTTTGTCAACATGGACGAGTCTTGCATATTTTTTCAAACGTTGGGATGTGAGGTGCTATTTTTAAAGATTAGAGATATATCTATATGTTTTGGAAAGATTCGGGGACCATATATGTTATCATCCATCTTAAATAACAACTGGCTTTAGTAAACTCTACTTTTAAGTGTCAAATTACAGTTTTAATATGTTTTGGCACTGTCTCTTCACAATCTTAGTTGTTGGCACTGTCGAATACCAATAATGATGAATGACTGATTGGTGACAGGAATTTGGTTTAGTTGGATGGCAGCGATAGTGTTGAGATAGATGGGTTTCGAGCAAGATTGACATTTTCATTTGTTTAATTGCTCTTTTATTTTAAATGATTTTTCATTTTTTTCCTTACATGACTTAGATAAGTGGGTGGTGATGGCACTGGATTGAAGAAACTATATCCTTTTTATTTTTTAAATTCTTTTATTTTTCTTTTTTTGTCAATCTATTTTTAATTGTTTATAGTGAAATTTATTTGCATTTCTAAAAATGTTTGGGACATTCATTGTAATTTTCCTTTACCTTTTCATTTTTTTTTGTTCATCTAAATGGGAGGACAATTTTGTCATTTACATTATCTTAAATGTCAAATTGTATGGATTCTATCAACATGGACAAGTCTTGCATATTTTTCAAATGTTGGGATGTGAGGTGCTATTTTTAAAGATTAGAGATATATCTATATGTTTTTGAAAGATTCGGGGACCATATATGTTATCATCCATCTTAAATAACATCTGGCTTTAGTAAACTCTACTTTTAAGTGTCAAATTACAGTTTTAATATGTTTTGGCACTGTCTTTTCACAATCTTAGTTGTTGGCACTGTCGAATACCAATAATGATGAATGACTGATTGGTGACAGGAATTTGGTTTAGTTGGATGGCAGAGATAGTGTTGAGATAGATGGGTTTCGAGCAAGATTGACATTTTCATTTGCTTAATTGCTCTTTTATTTTAAATGATTTTTCATTTTTTTCCCTTACAATACCTATATAAGTAGGTGGTGATGGCACTGGGTTGAAGAAACTATTTCCTTTTTATTTTTAAATTCTTTTATTTTTCTTTTTTTGTCAATCTATTTCAAATTGTTTATAGTGAAATTTATTTGCAGTTTTGAAAATGTTATGATTATTCATTGCAATTTTTCCTTTACCTTTTAATTTTTTTTGTTCATCTAAATGGGAGGACAATTTTGTCATTTACATTATCTTAAATGTCAAATTGTATGGATTTTGTCAACATGGACGAGTCTTGCATATTTTTTCAAACGTTGGGATGTGAGGTGCTATTTTTAAAAATTAGAGATATATCTATATGTTTTTGGAAAGATTCGGGGACCATATATGTTATCATCCATCTTAAATAACAACTGGCTTTAGTAAACTCTACTTTTAAGTGTCAAATTACAGTTTTAATATGTTTTGGCACTGTCTCTTCACAATCTTAGTTGTTGGCACTGTCGAATACCAATAATGATGAATGACTGATTGGTGACAGGAATTTGGTTTAGTTGGATGGCAGCGATAGTGTTGAGATAGATGGGTTTCGAACAAGATTGACATTTTCATTTGTTTAATTGCTCTTTTATTTTAAATGATTTTTCATTTTTTTTCCTTACATGACTTAGATAAGTGGGTGGTGATGGCACTGGATTGAAGAAACTATTTCCTTTTTATTTTTTAAATTCTTTTATTTTTCTTTTTTTGTCAATCTATTTTTAATTGTTTATAGTGAAATTTATTTGCATTTCTGAAAATGTTTTGGACATTCATTGCAATTTCTCCTTTACCTTTTCATTTTTTTTTGGTTCATCTAAATGGAATGACAATTTTATCATTTACATTATCTTAAATGTCAAATTGTATGGATTCTGTCAACATGGACGAGTCTTGCATATTTTTCAAATGTTGGGATGTGAGGTGCTATTTTTAAAGATTAGAGATATATCTATATATTTTTGAAAGATTCGGGGACCAAATATGTTATCATCCATCTTAAATAACAACTGGCTTTAGTAAACTCTACTTTTAAGTGTCAAATTACAGTTTTAATATGTTTTGGCACTGTTCTTCACAATCTTAGTTGTTGTACGTGAAAATATTAGTAGTTTACAAAGAGATTAAAAGGGGCTTAAGTTCATTTTGCAGCTTATCTTGTGACAATAAACTACTAGATGAAAAGATAATTATTAAAGATATATTTATCAATAGGCCTAGAGTGTCATATATGGTGGCACTTCTTCATTTATTTAAAATTAGGATGTTGACTTTGTGAATTGGACCTCCACGTGGTCAATTGAGAGCCACTCAACGTGTTCCTCCCTGTGCATAATAACACACGATCAGAAGCACACGATCGAAACTAGCGGGTGTGTTGGTGGCCACATACACTCCGACGATCAAGTCAGTTGGCGGTGTCCGGAACGGTACCGAAATTGTGCAAGAGCGGGGAGGAGAAAAGCTATACTTGTGTGTGGGTAGCTAAGTTTAGTGTGAGTTTCATTACCTTTGCCTCTTGCCAAACTTTAGATATTTATAGACAAGGAGTACCGTTCGATGTGGAACACGTGTATACATCAATGGTCTGAGGTGTCCGCTCTTAGGCGTCAATCAGTTGCGTCTAGAGTGTGCGGGTAATTTTTTCTTCTGAGCTGAATTGATATAAAGTTGATACGTCACATCAATCAATCCATGGAGATGTCATGTCAATTGATCCATTGAGATAAAGGAGATCCTAACAAAGATCTCTCTGTGAAACTATCGGTGGAGAGTCGTTTGAAGAAGCACCTTGGTGTACCCCACGCTTCAGCACAGGGCACTTCAGACACCCTAGTAAGTTCACTTGGTGATCAGCAAGTGAACTTAAAGAGGTCGAGGCTCATGTCCTTCGAAAACACTTCGAAGGGACACGTGGCACCTTGTTGAGTGGGCGCGATGTGCCGAAGTAGTTTAGTTAGGGGCGTAACAGTGGTCCCCCCAGGTTTAGGGATGAATATTTATATCATTCGTGGACTCGTTTGAATAGTTGTGTATATTGACCTTTGAGAAAACAGGTTATACTGGAGTGCTAACCCCATAGTGGAAGCGAGTAGATGGATAAAAGCTTTTGTGGGCTAAAGTGCGTTGTTAGTCGAGACTGATGCGTCGAAGCTTGTAAAGCTGATAGGAGAGCTCAAATTCAATCGATGCGTTGACCTACAAGGGACGATGCTTGGGAGATGGCTTGAGGCTTTGTTAAGCTTTTTCAGCTGCGATCGAGGTGATGACCTATAGGGGTCTACTTCTGGAGAGAGTTGAAGCTTTGTAAAGCTGATAGGAAAGCTCATCTTTGATTGATGCGTTGACCCACAGGGGCGATGCTTGGGAGATGGCTTGAGGCTTTGTAAAGCTTTCCATCCGGGGGGACGACCTTGGGAAATGGCTTTGTAAAGCTTTTGCAGCTCTACGATCGAGGCGATGACCCACAGGGGTCTCGTTCGGGGAGAGTTGAAGCTTTATAAAGCTGAGGTGCATGATCTGAGGTGCCTCAAGAAAGTTGAGGAGCTTGATCTAAAGTGCCTTATTCTGATGTTGAATGAAGTGATAGCTATCTCGTATTTCCAATGTGATAGTTGGGTGTGATGCCCATTCCCAAAAAAGGTTGCTGCAACTACTTATTGTAGATGTCTGCTATAATTTGAGGTGACGCGTTTGGGGCTTGCGTGGGAGTCACAGCTAGATCTTAGACGTTGATCAAATCTGACTTCTCATTTCAACGCTTTAGATTTAGGATGCAATCAATGGCCCATATTAATAGCATTTGAATTGGATGGTCGAGATCATGAGAGGTTCCTTATAAAAGGCCTTGGCGATGCCATTCGAAAGCTTTCACTTTTGCAAACTCAGAAAAGTTCATTGCTCTCAAACTTTCTTATGATTTTCAGAGAGTGTTCTTGAGGTTCTAGACCTTTTTCGACGATATTTGAGTTTTTTGGCAACTTCTATAGGATTCTCTCATCTTTCCTGACCGAAGAACATCAATTTTGAAGGGTTCCAGTAAGTATTTTTCGAAGTTTTTCAAATATTTCATTTCTGAAAATGGCTTTGGAGGGTAGTAAGACCTCAAGGAAGGAACAGGAGATAGTGTGGATGGATGAGCCCGTTTTGGCAACTACTACCGAAATTTTTGAGGCGATATTAGGAGTGGAAAACATTTGGAGGAGACCTGATAGCCATACAAATACTTCAATCCATTGGAGAGCTTCTGACTACCCTAGGCTTAGGAAAGAATATCGGATACCGAATGTAGATCTAATAGTCCCAGACCCGGATGAGCGAGCTTGTTACCCTAGGCTAGGGTGTGTAATGGTGAGCGAGGGTCTTAGGCTGCCAATCCACCCTTTCTTTCGCTTTGTTCTTAGGTCATATGGTTTGGCCCCCACCCAATTGAACCCGAACTCCTGGAGCCAGACGGTGGGTTCCTGGATGTTATAAAAAGAGGTGTCTTATGGGGGTGGAGATGCCATTCTTTGTCTTTCGAACCTTGTACATACGTAAGGTCATAGCGGGAGGCAATAAGACCAAGGGGTGGTATTACTTAACCTCTTGGGGGCCCATACTTCATTCGTAGTTGACTTGTCGAGCTTGATAAAGGACTGAAAGACTTCATGGTACTAGGCTTCTGGACGGTGGGATACGATGGAGGGGAATCCCCTGGCGCCTCTTACAGCCCCAACTAAGTATTCAGCACTTAGTGAGTACTGGAGCCCTATATTTATATCCTTATTTACTTTAGATCGGTTGCTAACCGTAGTATCTATGTAGGTACTCTTCCTCAGTATGAGCTATTTGTCGAGGACTTCGAGACCATTTGCATCGTTTAGCAGCTCTCGCCGAAGAGGAGGTCGTATAACGAGCTGATCAGGAAGCACATACATTTTGTCGCACACGAACTGATGGCTTCCCAAGGTGAATCTAAATTGACCTCATTTATGGTGGGTTTCCAAACTTCAAATACTTGTACTGATTGTTTTGTTTGTTTTACTGCAAACGAATTCAATAAGAAGAGGCCGGTGAGGCCCGACTTCAAAAAATCTAAAAGATGATGGCCAAAGTGAGAGCCTTAAAGACCTCATCCTCAGTGTAAAAGAAGCAAACTGAGGACTTGGTGGCTATGAGCAAGAGGCTCAGCCTTGGTTGAGGAGGAGGATCCCAAGGCAGCCCTATTGAGGAAGGAAAAAAGGGTTGTTGGTTCTTCGAGGGGCCCACAAGGGCAAAGCCTGCTCCAGTCCTCCGGAAAACTACAACCCCACTGGGACGGTCATAAGGAAGAGGGTGGCTTCTCTCCCTAAAGCTCCTACTAGTGTCTCGGTCGACACTTCACTTCCTGCCATTCCACTGCTGCAAGTGCCGGGACAGTAGAGAAAGAAGAGGGCTCACCCGGAGAAGGAGGTAGACTTCTTGGGCACCAATAGCGAAGAGCCCGTGAGGAAGGTATTGGAGGCCCTACATTCAAAGGTCGCTGTGGTGGCAGTGGTCCATAACAGATATTGCACGAAGGAGTAAAGGGACCATACTGCCTCATGTGCCACCGAGGATCTAGTTGTGGCCAATAGTGTATGCATCGCCCAGGCTCTGAGTACTCATGTTCAACTCAAAGGCTTGATGAAGGACCTTAGAGCCCTGGCAAAGCGTCCGGAGGAAGCTTTACATTATAGAGATGGAGTGCGTGAAGCTAAGGCTAAGGTTGTGGAGGTGGAGGAGAAGAGGTCGGAGGTAGAAGGCTAACTAGGGAAGCCCAATGCTGATGTGGAGAGACTAAAGAAAGAGCTTCATGAGACAGAGTGCCAGGTGGTTGCTCTAACTAAGTGAATTGATCACTCCAATGAGCACCATTGTTTAGCCATCGAAGCTCTAGAGGCCTCCAATAAAGAAAAGGCCGAGCTAAGGTAGCAGGCTGAAGGCCAAGCTAAGAAGATTGATTCTCTGAAGACTGAGCTGAAGATGGCAGGGAAGTCGACAGTGCAGAACTTTATTGACCACTTCAAGGAGCATTCATTGTACAATGATTTTGCTAACTTCTGGGCATCTTGGAATGCCCAAGCTATGCTGGATTGCCAAAGAGAGGTCCACTCAACTCTGGACTTGATTGCCTTGGAAGCATAATTTGGTGGACCTACTGTAGGTCGACCAGATAGAGCTATCGAGGAAGCTGCTAAGGCTCCCCAGGAGGCAGAGGCGGGGGAGGAACCAGTAGTGCAAGTAGATTAGGACTTCATTATAATGGCTCCAACCCATTTTTGTAATCTTTTTGATATTAATGAAATGAAATAATTTATTTCTTTCCAAGTGTTGAGACTTCTTTCATTTGTATTGAACTATTTGTACTATATAATTTGATAAATGCTTAAGAATCAAGCATTATTAACCATCAATAACCAATTTAAAGCATAAAATGATTATCTTAAAGAGCATAATGATGAACCAAAGTTTCATAAATAATTTGACCTCAACATTATCATACACTAAGGCAATTTAAGCACTTAGTCCAATAAGAATAAGTTACAATAGTTTGCAGAGCATATGTGATTCGGAGTGTGACATGCATCATTGGTAGTACCTCCTCAAGTGTTAAATGTTCCACTAATGAAGTAATACTTTCCTTGTCATATCTTCAATTTTATAAGTTTAAGTTTAGGACTCTTTAACGATGTGGTATGGACCTTCCCAGTTCGATCCAAGCGTTCCAGAGCCTGTTGGCTTCGATGATGGGAACACCCTTCGGAGTACCAGGTCGCCCAAATGTAGAGTTCGGTTCCTGACCTTTGAGTTTTAATAGCAGGTCATCTTCCTTTGGTACATAGCTAGTTTGACTTAGGATGTATCCCTCATTTCTTCTAGGAGGTGGAGTTTGCACACTCAAGCCTCGTCATTGTTGACCTCATCAAAGTGTATATGACGATGTGAGGTGACTCCAACCTCAACTGGACTCATGGCTTCGTTTCTATAGGTCATGGAGAATGGAGTTTCTCCTGTTGCGGTTCGGCTAGTCATGTGTATGGCCCAGAGGACATGGAAAAGCTCATCAATTCATGCTCATTTTGAGGCGTTAAGCTTTCTTTTCAGGGTGACCTTGATCGCCTTGTTTACTGCCTCAAGTTGTTCATTCGCTTGGGGGTGGTGAGGTGTTGAGAAGTCCTAGTTCATCGTACAGATCTCGTATTTTTTTATTGTAGAACTGTCTCCGTTGTTGGACACCAGAGAGTGGGAAATGCCGAACCTACGAATGATGTGCTTCCAAACAAACTTTGTAGTATTCGCCTCGATGATTTTAGCTAGAAGTTCAACTTTGACCCACTTGGTGAAGTAATATTTTGCAACAATGGTGAAGGTTGCGCTTCCTCTTCCTTTTGGGAGAGGTACAATGAAATCTATTAGCGTTCCGGTCCACTAGGGGTCGAGGCGTTACACTATGCCCCATTTGGCAAATGGCCATGGGCTGGTGACTATGAAGAGGTTCTGTGAGGGCTATCTTTAGACATTAGAGAACCACTAGCACTTGTCACATTTTTTGAACAAATTGGCAAGCATTCCTTTTCAGGTTTGGCCAGAAGTAACCTTGCCGAAGCACTTTGTGTGCGAGGGCTATTCCCCTAGAGTAATTTTCAAACACCCCCTCATAGATTTCTCTTACTATGTACATGGCCGCTTCTCTCCCAACACATCGGAGTAGGGGCAATGAGAAGCCTCTTTTATACAACACGTCATCCTAAAGTATGAAGTGAACAGCCCTTCTTCTTAGCTTCTTACCTCGTTTTTCGAGGCTAGGACTGATTGATCCTTGAGATAGGCTATAATGAGTTGCATCTACAGTGGGGTTCTTTTGATCCATATTACCTCTTCGCTTTCAGAAATGAAGGGCTTCGGCAAGCACTCGATTGGAACAATTCTTAGCAGCTCAGAATCCTTAATGCTGGTAAGTTTGGACAGGGCATCCACATGTGTATTTTCGAGGCGTGGGACCTGAACCAGTTCGAACCTCCCAAAGTGGGGGACGAGACTCAAAACTAGTTTCAGATAAGCAGCCATGTCGCTGTCTTTGGCTGTGAATCTTTCGCTGACCTGGCTCACTGTAAGTTGCTAATTGCTGCTTGCATGCAATCTTCTAATTCTCATTTCTTTGGCCTATCTAATTCTCATACTTAGTGGCACTGTTCAAAGCTTTGAAGCCGAACTGATAACGTAGCTCAGTTTATGGCCTTCTGGGTTTTCTAAAATGACTCCTGTCTCGGAGTCAATTTCTCCTGATGAACCATCCACAAAGAGATTCCATGTTGGAGATTCTCCTGGTTCCGTTGTCGCCTTCATTTTTGGGGCTTTGACAAGCTCAGCAATGAAGTCAGCAAGGACTAACCCTTTATGGCGCTCCGAGGTTTGAACATTAGGTTGAATTTACTGAGCTCAATTGCCTACTTCGATAAATAACCTGACGAGTCTGTCTTTTGTAGCACTTGCTTTAGTGGAAGTTGGTCAGGACTTCAATGGATTGGGCCTGAAAGTATGCCTTAGTTTCCTTGATGTGGTAACAAGGGAGAGTGCAAGCTTTTCCATGTCTGGATAGCGCATCTTCGTTGGCAGCAAAGCTTTGCTAATGTAGTGGGCAGTTCGTGTGTCTATTTCTCCCTAGTAAGGATTGCACTGACCTCTTCATCAAAAACTGCCAGATATAATAGAAGTGTCTCGAGTGGTTTAGGTTTTGACAGTAGAGGTGCCTCTCCCAAGTACTTCTTCATCACTTTGAAGGCTGTCTTACACTCTTCGGTCTATTGGAACTTTTTTTTCTGCTTTAGAGCCTTGAAGAAGGGTAGACTTTTATCAGTGACCTTCGAGATGAAGCAGTTGAATACAACAATTCACCCATTGAGGCTTTGCACATCCTTCAATTTCTGAGTTGACCGCATCTCTAACAGGGCCTTTATCTTTTTTGGATTTGCTTCAATCCCTCTCAAATTAACAATATAGCCCAAGAATTGACCCGATGCTACCCTAAAGGTGCAGTTCAGTAGGTTCAACTTCATTTTATATTTCCTTAGAATTTGAAAAGTGATGTCTAGGTGACTTAAGTGATCCTTTGTGTGAAGGCTTTTGACTAGCATGTCGTTCACGTAGAGTTCCATAGTTTTACCAATGAGTTCGGTGAACATCATGTTGACCAAACTCTGATATGTGGCACCTGCATTCTTCGACGCGAATGACATTACCTTGTAACAATATAATCCCCTGTCCGGGATAAATGATGTGGCCTCTTCATCAAATCGAAACATGGGTATCTAGTTATTTCCTGAATAAGCATCCATGAAACATATGAGCTCATGTCCAGCAGTAGAGTCCATAAATTGGTCTATTCTTGGGAGGGGAAAACTATTTTTGGGCAAGCTCGAATCAAGTTGGTGAAGTCGATGCATACCCTCCACTTCCCGATGGACTTCTTTACAAGAACTGGGTTGGGTACCCACTTTTGATAGATGGCTTCCCAGATGAAGCCATTGTGACTCAGTTTGTCAACTTCTTCCTTGAACGCTTCATATCTTTCTGGATTGAGGGCACGCATTTTCTACCGATGTGGTGCGTATATGGGGTTGATGTTTAAGTGGTGACACCTAACCCCTGGGTCTATTCCCACCATGTCTTTGTGTTTCCAAGCGAAAACGTCCAAATTCCTTTTCAGGAAGTCCATCAGCTCTTCTTTAATCTCAGGAGGCAGTGTTTTTTCTATTTGCAAGACCTGAGTGGGGTCTTGGGAGTTAGTAGGAAAAGTTTCAAGCTCTTCCATTGGAGTTGCATTTGGTTCAAACTCAATGATTTGGGGATCCAATTCATCAGGAGGGAGCCCGTCTTCAGAGGCCTCGATCATGTCGACGTCTTCCTTTTGTTCGGAGGTTTGCCCTTGTTCAAGGGCATCAAGCATCTCTACATCCATGTTAGCTTCGTTTGCAACATTGGTTATAATTACATTCACAGTGCGAGGCTTAGATTTTCGAAGAGAGTTGAGGTAATAGGACCTCGAGCCCATTTGGTCACCTCGAACTATAGTGATTCCATGCTCGGTTGGGAATTTCATACAAAAATGGTGAATGGATATGATAGCCCAAAGATCCTTTAGGGCAGGTTGACCTAGTACTCCATGGTAAGTTGATCTGTGGTCTACGACTAAGAATTCCATGAAGTGGTGAGCCACTAGGGGGCTGATCCCATCTCAACAAGTAAGGTAATTCGTCCCTGCGAGAGGATGCTATCACCAGTGAATCCAAATATTGGGTCGGTCAAGCCATGTTCAATATGCATCTTATCAAAGGTTGATCCGAATAGTATATTCATCGAGCTTCCATTGTCAACAAGCATGCACTTGAGTCCATTTCGAGCCACTACGGCTCTTACTACCACTGCGTTGTAGTGGGGGTGATGAACACCCTGCGCATCTTCCTGGAAGAAAGTGATTGGGGCTATTCTGCTAGCTCCTTGGGACTGGTTGACAATGTAGATAACCATTGGTGGATCATTCACTTCTCTTATATAGTTCCTTTGTGCATTCCTAGTGTTTCCTTCGATGTGAGGTCCTCCAATGATTGTGTCAATTTTTTGGATAGTCTCACCTCCAGTGGCTGGGGCCTAATTTCTTTGCCTAGATTTTCCTCGAGATCTATTTCCCATCTTTCTTCTTCCAGATGATTGATCCCTTTGTCGCCTCATATCCCTGTCGAGAGAGATGGACCTACGGGGGTGTTCTCGATTATGATTCCTCCTCGAGCATGAGTTGCTTCAATATGTGGATCGAGGACCGTCCCTACATTCACTGATATCGTGGCCAGAAAGGTGATGGAATGTGTAGTACTTCGTCCCTTCCAGGGGCTAATTTGCCCGCTTCTTCTTTCATCGATTTGTGTTTATAGTTCCTCCGGATGTTCATGCCTTGACAGTGGTGTCCTTATATTCCAAGACCGACACTACATTCAGCATGGCAGAGGTCAATGTTTGTTTGGAGATGGGCGCTACTGTATGCCTTGCCTGGGTCCATTGCTGTGTGATGAGGTGCGCTGCTGGTCTTCGACCTACTTGCCTCTGAGGTTGACAGAGTCCCTGAGCTACACGGTTTTGATGGTTTATCATCTCCTTGTTGACGATCTCCACCCTCATCATTTCTACCAATTCGTCATAAGTAGCTGGATTTTTGCTTCACACGTCTCTCTAGATCAAAGTGTTCATGATGAGGCCTCCCTTTAAGGCTGAAAGGGCCTCTATGTCGGTGACTTGTTCACAGTATATGATTTCATCAGTAAATCTGGCGAGATAGCTTTTCAGCATCTCTCTAGGGGCTTGCCTTATGTCTTGTAGGCGTTGTACCGGAGCCTCTCATTCCCTTCGTGAGAGGTACTGGTTGAGGAAACCTTCTTCAAATTGGGCCAACTTCTAATGTTCAGGGGTGGTAGTCTTCTGTACCACACCTCGACAGCTTCGATAAGTGTCAGGTGGAAGGCCCTACATTTTAGTGTCGATAATGCTCCTCTGAGGCTCATTTGTGTCATGTACTTGGTAAGGTGCTTCTGTGGGTCCCACTTTTCCCGTACTTAAGGATTTTGGGGGCATGAAGTTTGTGGGCATTAGGAAGCTTCAGATTTCTCTAGAGAATGGGAAATTATCATCATCGTCGTCGATTTCATAGAAGCGACCCATCAAAACCTTCCCTTTCTGGCACATTTCGGGGAGGTGGAGGTCCTCGACTCCAATCCACTAGGTTTCTCCTATTCTTGTTCTTGCTCCTGCTCCTACTGAGTTGACCTTTGCATAGATCAGATCATATTGCTAGGATTTCGCCCTATCCGGTCAAAGACGCTAACCAACCTCTGAGGCTCGTATTCTAGTGGAAAATTTTCTTCCAACTATGGTTCTGCCACTTGAGTGCCTTGGGTTTAGGAAGTGACATCCACTCACACATCTCTCTCAATGGGGTGTTCTCTGTGGTGGCTTGAATGACCTCGGGCATGAGATTTTGGGTTTTGTCCTTGAGTTGGGTATAGCCCTTGTGGCACTGGGAAGCCCTGCTGACCGTGGGCTTGCATGAAAAACTCGTGCATTGCCACATTCTGGCTACAATGTTTCTCATGCCTATAGCTATCTGAACCATCCCTTCAATGAGCGATGCTATTGTATTACCTCGACGACGCGGTGATGGGGTCTCTGGTGCGTGACCTTTGTTCAGAGCACCTCTTTTTCAGAGGCGCCCCTAAGTTCGAGATTTGCATCTTCATTGCTATAACTCATTTTCTTTACTCCTTTTCCCAAGGGTATGTAGAACTTTCAGACTGTAGGTTGACTTGGTTCTTTTTCAAGAATGTCCCTTTTTCAAGGTAAGTCCATGGTTTTTCGGTGGTAAATGTGGAATTCTTGGACGGAATTTTCCCACAGATGGCGCCAATCTGTTCACGAGGTGATTTGGACCTCCACGTGGCCAACCGAGAGCCATTCTGCGTGTTCCTCCCTATGCACAATAACACATGGTCAAAAGCACACGGTCGAAACTAGCGAGGGTGGCGATGATCGTAAACACTCCGACGATCAAGTCAGTGGGCTGTGACAGGAACGGTGCCAAAATTGTACCAGAGTGGGGAGGAGAAAAACTATACTTGTTTGTGGATAGCTAAGTTTAGTGTGAGTTTCATTACCTTTGTCTCTTGTCAAACCTTAGATATTTATAGACGAAGAGCACCGTTCGATGTGGGATACGTGTATGCATCTAATAGTTTGAAGTGTCCACTCGTAGGCATCAATCAACAGCGTCTAGAGTGTGCGGGTAATTAATTCTTATGAGTTGAATTGACATAAAGTTGATATATCACATCAATCAATCCATGGAGATGTCATGTCAATTGATCCATGGAGATAAAGGGGATCTTGACAAAGATCTCTCTGTGAAACTAGAGGCGGAGAGCCGTTTCAAGAAGCGCCTCGATATACCCCCATGCTTCAAGATGGGGCACTTCAAATGCCTCGACAGGTTTACTTGGCAATCAACAAGTGGACTTAAAGTCGAGGCTCATACCACTTCGGAAGGACATGTGACACCTCGCTGAGGAGTGGACGTGATGTGCCGAAGTAGTTTGGTTAGGGATGTAACATAGGATATGTTGATTTGACTTCAAAAATAATGTGAGTTTTTTCCTTTTATATTCACAAAAATTTATGAAACATAATCATGAAAACTTTTGTCAAATGATCTAAAAATGAATTTTATCAAATCAAAGATCTTTTTCAATTATGTATAAATTCTATCGAATTATCATGATACTTTGTCCAAACTCTTTTCAATTATGTATAGGAATTATAGAACTTTTTTGTTGGCATATGTTACACTTTTGTCTTTACCTCAACTTTGATACGTAGTTGGCGGAGACCTTTTACTTCCCCATGGCAAAAACGTGAAGCAGCCATGATTGAATGTTGCTCTACTTTGAAACTCATCACATTTTAAAGAGTAATATTATTTATTATATAATGTGACATTGATTAATAAAATTTTATCATTGTATTTTACCGAGTACACAGACATATTTAACCATTGCATTTCTAAATAAGCAAAACAAATAATACTGTAAAAATACGAGTAAATATTTTATTCCTATTTTTAAAACATGTTGATCATATTTTAGAATGAAAACCATAATTAAGGACAAGATATTCTGACCAATAAAATGTTAAAAATAAGAACTTGATGAAGAAAGATGTTAAGAATATAAGTATGATAATAAATAAATGCTAATGACTTTAAACATAATTAAAATATGATGTATTTATAGAAAAATGTAGTATGAATATAACCAACTTACTTTTATTCCGTTTTTAGTTGGAGTTCAAGTTGAGTGTTCCTTTCAACTCTACATTATGGTTTATTCTAGTTATTTATACAACAATTTGTTGTGTCATTTATCCATCAAATGTTGGAAAAGCTCGCGAGTGAGAGAGAAAAGAGACAAAAATAATAATAATAAAAAATCCAAAAATCAAACAGTCGACTGTTAAGGTCGAATCCGGTCGAGTTTCAACATTCTCACGGTCTACCCAACATCACCACCACCATATTTCTTAGAACAAGTTTAGAATTTTTCGGATTCTAAGCTTTTGATTTTTCATTTAAATTATTTTGTGAATTTGTGGATTATACTTTGTTATTATTAATGTAAATTCTTTATTATTGTTTATTTAATGGGGGTATTGAGCATTATGGTTCTTGTCTATGGGGTTGAGCTCGTCAGAAACGGCGAGGGAGTCAATGGAAACTGACTGCATTGTCGATGGAAACCAATTGCATTGTCGATTTCCATCGACAATTTTGTCAGCTAAGTCGACTTAGCTGACAAATAGTCGGCTTGGCCAACATCAAACAGTCGGCTAAGCTGACTTTTTTTTCATATTTTTTATTTTTTCCTTTTTTTATTCAATTTGTTTTGTTTTAATTATTATTTTTTAAATTGTTTTTAAATTTATTTTTTTACGTTGTTTTTAATTTTCCTTTTTTGAAATTATTTTTAAATTTCTTTTGTATTTTGATTTAAAATTATTTTTAATTACTTTTGTGTCATGATAAAACGTAATTTTTTCAATTTAAATTAAACATTATTTATTTTTAATTTTAATTATTTCATTTTTAATTTTAAATACTTTATAATAGCTTTTTTCCCTTTCTTTTTTTCTTTTTTTTTCTTTTGTTCAATTTCTTTTGTTTTTATTATAATTTTTTTTTAAATTGTTTTAACCAAATGAGCAATTTTTTTCTTTTACGTTTTAACTTAAAATTCTTTAATTTTAATAATTTTTTTTGTTTAAATTAGTATATATAATATTTATATTATATGTAATATTGCAGAATAATATTAATTATAAAATAGTCTTTCAAATGAATCTAAGTCTTGCGCATTGTAGTTGCGATTCAATTCACTTAATTTTTTGTTATTATGCTTTATTCCATTATCTCTTATACAATGTTCTAATATTTTGAATTTTTGCAAGATGGATTATCATCTAGACGAAGAGCTGAGACAAATGTCAGGCAAAGCTACATGGAATAGTAGCTTTGCTAGATTCACCATTGTATTGGAATTACTCGATGATCAGTATGCAGATATGTTGCGCCAATCCTTTCTGTAGCCTCTGCACCGGTTGAGAATGTGCAGTACTCGGATCAGATCATTTATGCACTTCTATATCGGTTATTGAGTCCAATTGATGGCGATGCCCTCCACTTCGACCTCAGGGCCAAAGTCGCCAATTTCTCCATGTTTGAGTTTGCCCTGATCACTGGACTAAAGATTACGAGTGATAAAGCAACTAGTGACGAGACTCAAAGAAGAAATTGGCTGCAAAAAGCTTACTTCGAGGGGCAGGAGACTGTGTTTCTACTTCAACTTATCAACGCAATCAGGAAGTGTGACCAGATGTTAGATGGATAGAAGTTAGGTCTGGTCTACATCCTTGCGAGCGTGGTGCGGTGTCACCACAAGAAGATTGCAATCAACCTCTTCCATCTGGAGATTGTCGACAGCATCGATCGCTTCAACAGCTATTTGTAGGGCCGAAGATGTTTTGAGGACACCGTACACATCTTCACCGAATCGTACTTGAAGCCTAAAGGGTCTGTACATAAGTATGACACCTATGGATTGTCCCTGGTGGTGCAGATAAATGATTAACATAATCAATGTTAAAATATTTTTTCTATTGAATTTTTATGTAATAATTATATGTATTGCAGATTTTGGCTTATGAGAACGTCCTCATTTTGGGTACCAGCTTTGCGAGGCTAGGGAAGCAACCCTTGCCTCGCACCATTGGCGAGCATCTCGAGTGGAGAAATGTCCAATTGGCAAACAATTATCGACTCTTCTCGATGACCTTCATGTGAGTATTATATATTTGTGATTTATATTGTACGTAGTTTAAAATCTAATTACGTGATTGTTAATGATTTGAATAGTCAATATGTTAGCTTAAAGTAATAACTGATTTGACGATGTCGCTGGAGGAGGAGGCTCAAGGTCTTGTGTATGAATTAGCCATTCAGTACACCTAGGACAATCAAATGTTTGATTCAATCCACGATCGAGATTGGGTAAGTGAATTGAATTTAATTTATAGATTAGCGTTAGAGCCGACTGTTAGCAATTATCGATTAAGTTAATAATTTGTAATGTTGTTTTTGTAGGAGCATGGTCCAGTTGATCGACGATCACCTCTGCCGAAGGCATTACCCAATTCTTCCCCATCCAGAGACATTCATCGTGGATCTCTCGCACATAGTCAGGGTCATTATTTCGATGATATGTGTGTCCGCCTAACTGGATTTATGGCACAGTAGGTCGGCGGTTACATTGAGAGCTAATATGATTTATAGCGGAAGAGATCAATGTACTGCTTCAAGAGATGACAAAGAGGGTCAACGATCTTGGATGACAATTGGTAGGAATGGTCGAAGATTTATCTGATGATGTTAAAGTGCTACGTGGCCATTATGTAGACCTTCATGATGAGATTGCAGCATTCCAAGGTGATATAGTCAGCAGGCGATGTGGTGACCCTGGGGTGATCGAGAGAGGGACACCGGTAGTCATGGTCAGATGATGCATTTGAATTATTTTGGTTATCCATGGACCGAGAGTGGGTAGCCCCATCGAGGACGGGAGTGGCGGCAAAGGAGAGGGGAACAACAAAGGCCAAAGAGGTGGCGGTCGACAAAACGGAGAAGGTGGCGAGCCTAGAAGATACGACGATCCTCGAGGTAGACGAGGGAAGGACGATCACCATGACTGAGGCTAAAAAGCATGTTGTTGACATGCTGAAGCTGGTGGTCGACAAGAAGCCGAGAGTGTCGTCACAGTACATCATCTCTTCATTCACGGCTGAGACGAAAATGATGAGGTTCTTTGATGGGACGTACCTCTTCAAGAGGTCAATCATGTCAAATGGAAAACATTCGAGATTGAGTGGCAAAGAATTTTGCCCGAGTAAGTATTGTATGATTTTAGTAGACTATGATAACTCGTATATACTTCGTTTAACACTCTATTTTTTTCAAGACCAGTCACTTAATAGCCGGAAGGACAATATTGGACGCATACAAGTGGTTCCATAATATCACCACTCAGGAGGCTTGGTTTGCTGACAATGTAAGTGAAGTGATATTGTTACTTTTTTATACATTATGTTTGGTTTATTAAATGAAATAACTACCCATTTTCTTTGTTTTCCTTGATGCAACACATCAACATGGCCATGGACTTGTTGCGCGATCGAGCTGCAAGATATCCACGATCTTTCCACATTTCTGGCTGAATAAGAACACCAAGTTCTTCCGTACCATTACCATTAAGTATCAGTCACTCCAGCTTATGGATAACGAGTAGAGGCTGCCCGAGTATATGCTCGAGTGGGTCATTGGGCTGTCATCGAGTGTTGGGAGAAAACCATGGAATGGTTGTATGCATATATACATTCCAATGATCGTGAATCATCACTGTATTTCTCTAGAGATCATAATCACTAACTCGACGATCTATGTGTACGATCTCGATCATTCATGTCTGACACAGGGACAGCTTGAGCTGAACTTGGAGCCAGTTACTATGATCGTTCCTCTAATGGCTAGACAGGCGGGCTTGACTGTGTGGGACACAACGACGGCAAGACAATCCATATCATAAGTATTTGTAATTTTTTTTAAATTTATACATTAGTTTTTACATATCGATTCAAATAAAACATATTCAGTTAAATAGCTTGCCTTTTTAGCATAGAATTGAAAATATTATATCAAATTTATGAATTGCTTCAAAATCATAATAGCAAAGCCAATTCTCACAAATCCAATGTAAAACGGGTGTGAGTATGTGAAGAATCAAGCACGACACTATACATTCACAAGTTGGTTAAATTTCCGACCTCAATAGTCAAATATATCCTTTCTTCACTTGTGAGATTCAAACACCTCCAAACTTATTTTCTTCTATTCTCTTCTCAGGAAGTATTCTAAGGTTGATTTTCAATTTACTATTTTTTTTCACCACTCCAATTTTGTTGAGTGTAACTAGTAATGTTAACAATCTATCCATGTGACGATTCCCCTAACTTTGAGTGTTATGGTTATCAAGCTTATACTAAGCAATTCAAACCCACTAGTTATATAAGTGCCCAAAGTTTGACCTTACTTGCACAATTATACATTTGTGCCATAGAAACTGCAAAAGGAATGTTGATGCTGATTTTCTTGAAAACTTCAAAAATTTTTGCAAAGTATTTGTCAAATATATCAATTCCCATTTATCAATTCCCAGCAACGATACCAAAAACTTGTTATACATTTTCTATAACATAGATATGCCATAAGTGTATAGAGTCAAATTTTGTAATATAACAATTAAATACGGAGAATGCAATTTCTTACGAAGTACTATAATGAACAACTAGACGGTCAAATTTTAGAATAAATATTATTAACTGGTCTAATGATGAATATGATGACGAATCCAACTATTTCAATGCAATTTAGAAGAATTAATCTAGGTAAGAAAGCATAGGGTCGTGATTTAACCTAACTATCAACTATGTTTCTCATTTGTCTTGTTACCTCTAATCAATTTTTCCAAGTTTATAAGAAACAATCCTAATGTAAGTACACTCATTCTCTCGAGTACCGAGTAAAAACTATTCCTAGAATTCAATTTCAATATCTCTATTTCGAATTAAAATCAAAGAATTATAAATTCATTGTCCTCATGTGGGACGTGTTTCAAAGGAATTGTAATTTCTCTCGAAACCTATAATTTCCAAAGTTGTTTTAATCTAAAATCACGCTAAGTTTTCCTTTCTTGAATGTCGAACTTAAACAATCAAATCATCAAATAAGTGATCAATTAATTGAAAGTATTAGGAGTAAACAACACAAATATATAGTTGGAAAAAATCATAGAACTAACTATAATAAAATCAAATTATAGTCTCAAGTTTTGATTGCATCAACCCTAGATTAGGAGTTTTAGTTCATGACGGGAGAAAAAAAATGTAATCATCATAATAAATAACATAAAGAGAAAAAGAAATAAAAACTCTTCTGAAACTTTAATCAATCTCCTATTTGATGTTCTTCTAGTCTTCTTGCTTGATTTTTTACTTGTTGTCCTGTTGTATTCTCCCTAAAAAGTGAAGTCCTTTCATGAGTTGGAGTGTAATTGGGCTTTAAAAAGATAAATTAGAATTCAAACCTTAGCTGAAACAATAACTGGCACCTAGGTGCCTAGATTGGGTACCTAAGCACCGTGATTCTAGGTTAGATTGGCGATGGGAACTTGGACGTGGCGCCTAAGAGCCCACTTTCGGGGAAAAATTAGTAATGTAGCACCAGGCCCTCGTACCAGCTTCGTTTGCACTATATAGCTTTTAGTATTTTTATCATAACTTTCTTTTCCAATATCCGATTGAGACGAACAAAGACTGTTAGAAAGATAACTCAAAAAGCTCCAATTTTGTTAGAATTTGCTTTTTTCCATTTTAAATGTTTATTATGACAAAAATGGATCTCAGTCTCTAGCTAAAAATCTATAACATACTTGTGCGGTTGAAAATTGATTTGTGAAAATATTTTGATCATAATTCACTTCTTTTTTATTTCTAATTGTATTCAATTGACTTCAAGTAATCTTCAATTATCATTTTTGGTCCAAATTAACTATTGAAAAGTTACAATTGAGTTCTCAACTTTGGATTTTACCATTTTTTGCCGTTATTCACCTTTTCTATCAATTTAGCTTCCAATCATCGAGTTTCACCTAATCAACATCAACTTCTCCTTGATTCATGCCAACGCCACTCTTTTCTCCAAGTTTTGAACCATTCACACCAATTCACCTAACTTATAAAACAACATGAAAATAGAAATCAAGACATTCAACTCTAAAAATCAAATTAAATATCAAGATTAAGTAACATTAGTATGACGATCGAAACACACTCATCAAAATACGAGCTTTAGAATAGAATTGATCAGATTTTATTCATATTTGTACTTTATTTATAGTGTTTAGAGGAGTTCTATAAGATAAAACTATATTTATAGATAAATATTACTATAGTATTTGTTGAGACATATAAATATAACTAGCAGTAAAAATATAGAAAAAATCGTCTATAAAATATTTACCTTAACTATTGTTTGTTATTATATCTAACAATTAGAGTATCCTGTTGGTAAATAGGAAGAAAAATTAAAGTCTATTTTTCTTTGCTTTAATTCTTCAACTCTTTCTTTATATTTATTAAGAATGTTTTTTTTTTTTTTGGGTGCCAATGCATTTGTTACGCCTCTTCCAGTGAGGCTTCAAGCATGGCCACATGGCATCAATCCAACAGACGATCCTAGGCCCGCACTCATCATTTTGCCCATATAACAATTTGATCGAACCCATATGGAGGGCTAAGCCCCCATGGATGAGACGTGACAGGTAGAGGCACTGCAAAAGGATCTTCCGCACAAGATCTTCCATTTATGGTTGATGTGACAATACATTGAGCAGCCACTCTACCAAGCCAACAGGTCAAATCTATCCCTTATGTGCCAGGCTAGGGCTACAAAACGTCATAATGTAAATATACCTTAACCTAGTATCGACACCTTCAACAAGACACCTCAGCCATTAGAATGAAGCCACGTGTCTTTTCATCCAACGATTCTTGCTCATATCTTTCTAATATAAAAGCTCACATATTGTGTCATTCAAAGGTAATGTCAATTTATGTTCTCAAGATATAACTTTTGTAATCTCACTGTGCTCTCTATAACTGCCAAAGCCAAATCCCTTTTTATACAAGTGGCTTACGTCTAAAGCACATCCTCCAGTCAAATACCTATACATCAATTGATTTGACCGTCAAAGTGTACGTGGGTAGCTATTTACCACCGGAGAATATCATGTGTGACTAATGATTTGTCTGAGTATGTAGGAGTAGGCCTACGTAGACCTGAGAGGCCTTGAAATCTATTGACCACATTTCCTACAAAAAAAAGAGATCAACAACATCCTTGTGATGAAAGTTATACGTTGGGATGAGATTAAAGCCTCGGATTTTATGTGTATATTGATCAAGATGAATATATCTTTTAGTTGCCATGACTAAAAGGTTACTTTTCCTTTCGTTATGAGGTTTTGTCTAAATATTTAATAGTGTATCTCCCTCTTATATATCTCAAATTCGTTGAATGTTACTAAGACTCTCAATGTTAAGAAAACATATTTCTTGCGAATGTTAGGACTCAGGATGTTCCCATTAATACGGAAAAATTGCAATGACCATACCTGCCAGGAACATTGGGACATCCCACGTATTGTTTGTTTATAAAACATATTATTGACAATCTTATAGTACTTTCAATATATCAATAAAAAAATTTTAAAAAAAATTGCACACTTTAAAAGTATCAAGTTCAAACTCCCAAAATTCCGTTCTCTTATCACAACGATTCCTAGTTTGTAGGAGGCTTAAACACATGATTTGTTTGTTATGTTCCACATATACGGCAGATTGTGGGCTTGTTTGAGGACTGAGAATGCATTTTGTAATAATGTTATGGTGGAGAAAATTTCGTTAGAAAAATGAAAAGCTTTTGAATTTACTGTAATATTATTTTATTAAAAAAAGTATAATTGAAATAGAGTCAAATCACCATAGAGATAATGACGCCATATCTTTAGGGCATGAACCACCGCTACTAGTTCCAAGTCATACATCGGATAGTTCTACTCGTACTGTTTCAACTGTCTCGAGGCATAAGCAATCACCTTTCTATGTTGCATCAAAACTCAACCCAAGCCTTGTTTGGAGACATCGCTATAAAATACAAACCCATCCGAACCTTCAGGTATAGTCAAAACAGGAGCCGAGACTAATCTCTGTTTAAGTTCATGAAAACATTTCTCACATTTTTTCGTCCATTGAAATCTCACACCATTTCGAGTCAGCTGAGTCATTGGACCTGCTATTTTTGAAAAACCCTGTATAAATCTCCAATAGTAGTCAGCCAATCCTAAGAAACTACGAACTTCACTTGCACTGGAGGGGCTAGGCCAATTAGTTACTGCTTTCACTTTAATTGGGTCTACTTCAATTCCTTGGCCGGTAACCACATGACTAAGAAAACCTATGCGATCAAGCCAAAATTCGCACTTCTTGAATTTGGCATATAATTTCTCCTTCCTCAAAGTATCAAGTATTACTCGGAGTTGTTCCTCATGCTGCTTGCTATCTTTGGAGAATACAAGTATATCATCATAAGTACTATGACAAAATAGTCCAAATACTGATGAAACACTTGGTTCATTAGGTCCATAAACACCGTTGGAGCATTGGTCAAACTAAAAGGCATGGCATGAATTCGTAGTGCCCATAACGAGTCTTAAAAGCAGTTTTCGGTATATCACTTGCCTTGATCTTCAGCTGATGATACTCGAACCTCAAGTCAATCTTCAAAAACACCGTTGCTCCCCTTAACTGGTCAAATAAATCTTCTATCCTTAGTGGGGGTATCTATTTTTGATAGTTAAAATAGATAGTTAAATGATTCAATTCTCGATAGTCAATGTACATCCTCATACTCCCATCCTTCTTCTTCACAAAAAGTACTGGAGCACCCCAAAGAGATACACTCGGTTAAATAAATCCTTTTTTCAGTAACTCCTCTAATTGTAACTTCAATTCTTGGAGTTCTTTCGATGTCATTTGGTACGGAGCCTTAGATACTGGTTTCGCATCGGGAACTAAGTCAATAGAAAATTCCACCTACCTATCTTATGGAATGCCGGGTAGGTCTTATGGAAATACGTCTGCAAAATCTCGCACAATGTTAATATCTTTAATGGTTATCTCGCCATGTTTGGAACGGTTGATATTAACTAATAATCCCTGACATGACTCATTTCTTAACATCTTCTCCGCTTGTATTGCCGATATAAGATGAGGTAGAGATTTGGAATTTTGCTCCAAAGAAATAGAACTCTTCCTCTCCTGGCCTACGAAATAATACTTCTCTTTTGTGACATCAATTGGTCGTATGGTTAAGTCCCAACCAATTTATACCTAAAATAACGTCAAAATCCTTCATCTCCAAAAGGTATAAGTCTGCCTATAGTATTTTCCCATCAATCTCAAACTTCATAGCCTTAGTCATTTGATTAGTGCAAAGAGTTCTTCCTGAAGTGATGCTAATTTCTAATTCATTACTTATTTTCACGCATGCAAAGTTAGACCTAATGACAAAGGATGCAGAGCTAAACAAATTTGTAGCCCCAAAGTAAAAAAGTACGTAAGCAGGTACATCAGATAATGATAGGATACCTACTATCACATTCGGATCTTGTTCCGCCTCATGCTGGTTTAGTGCAAAAACTCGGGCGTTCCCTTTCGTGTTCTTGTCTTGATTATCATCTTTCTTCTTTGGAGGTTCTGTACAATATAAGGCAATGTGTCCCGGCTTACCACAACGGAAGCACATATTCTTACCAAATAAGCATTCACCCCTGTAGAGTTTATTACACTTAGGACAAAGTGTAATAATCCCATTTATCCCACCAATACGAACTCCTGTGTTTGGTCTTTTATTCAACCGTTATATCTGTCTTTGCTATGATCATTTCACTTCCTTTTGCCTAATGACTCCTTGCTCTTTTGGGAGCATTGTTCAAATGTAGTCCTTTGATATGAAATAGCATGAACCCTCTCCAACATTTCATGGTATGAAGTGAAATAGTGAGACATAATGATCATGCCGATCTCTGGTCGTAGTCCATTTTCGAACCTTCTGATCTTTTTAACTTCTGTATCCACCAAATGTGGGGCATACCTTGAAAGTTGTTCAAACTGCCTCTCATAATCAGTAAGTGATAAATTTCCTTGTTTGAGCTATAGAAACTCCGATTCCTTGAAATCTCTCAGAGCTCGTGGGAAGTACTTTGCCATCTCTTCATCCTTAAATTGTTCCTAGGTTAGGTTACACTGCTGTTTTTAGGTCCTAGTGCGTGAGATAGATTCCCACCAGTGACCGGCTGCTCCAAACAACATGAATTCTATGCATAGTACTTCTGTGCGTCCGTACAAGAAATGTGTCAAAAAATGCGCTCCAGGCCTCTAATCCACTCCTCAACAGTCAGTGGGTTAGAATTACCGTCGAATGTAGGAGGCTTGTATCTACGAAATTGCTTAACTACAGAAACCACTTCAGGAACGAATGGAGGCATATTCTGATGTGGGGACGCATTTTGTGGTGGAGGTAACTACAGAAACCTCTCCAGGAACGAATGGAGGTATATCCTGCTGTGGCGATGCATTTTGTGGTGGAGGTGCTTTATTCTGTCTGGTCAACTTTTGCATCGCTTGCAACAAGTCATGCATCAAATTTGTGTGGGTAGGTGGGGCCATTTCCTAGAAGTTTAAGTTATTCGTCACACACCAATACTAAATCTAACATTTATACCTATATATCATAAATTTAGCGAGTCAACAATGATATGTCTCGAAATTTAAAAGTAAGCAATTAAAAAGTATATTTAAATTATGCAAAATTTTTAGAGTCGTCGGAGGGTAGTCGATTGGTGGTCGTTGAGTGCCAAAAAAAAAAATCTCTTAAATTCTTCCCTTCTTAGTAACTTGAATATATACATTAAATCATATCTTCAAATTTTTTTATTTTTATTTTTATTTTTTGCTACAATCACATTTAAACCATTTATTTATCAAAGGCCACCTACAAAAATTTACGCCAACATATAATCGTACATGTACACTAACGCTTGGCCATATGAGTAATTACAACTTATCCGTATGTCTAAAATTTTGAAAAGAAGTCCAAGGTGTTTATCATATCTCTATATATAGACAAATAGACTGGTAGTCAATAAATATACAATCTTCAATAATTCAAAGATGTGAATTAGCAAATATCTCTTACCAATATGACAAGAGATATAATTAAAATATAAATTAATGTAATTTGGCTTTGATTAATCACCAATTTAGTTTGGCATCCCCAATAGCATTAGCTAGTTATATGCAAATGACAGTCAAGGAAAGAATCGGGTCGGGAAAGAAGACTGGAGTTGATGCCATTTAGTTTATCAAGTTAGTATAACTTTGCACCTCATGAAGAAAGTTTATATTCTAGCAGGTAGAAGATACACATGAAAGTAATGAAGTCTTCTTCTATTTTATTTATTTATTTATTTATTTATTATTATTTTATTTTTTTTGGACCGTTCACACTGTGAACACTAACGTGGGGTAACATAGTGCACTGTTCACGCGTCAACAGTACACATGAACAGTAGATTTATTTGTTTGTTTATTTATCTCTTTTTTTCAAAAAGATATAGAAGAATATAAATAATACATCAATATCATACTTTTAAATTAACTCGAACACATTTCAAACTTTAAATAACGGCAATAATTATCTCCATAATAAAGTGAACTGTTGGGAAAATAAAGAAAATAATGGAAGAGCAAATACTACTATTTGTTAAAGACCACAAAAAAAAAAAAAAAAAACAATACTAAAATTTAGAAGGGTCATTTTATATATTTATGTCTCACTACTAAAAGTGTATGAGCAAATGGGAAAGTAAAAGAGATCAAAGACCCCGGGATTAGCACGGGGAATAATTTCCAAACTTTTAAATCAATTAGTACCAAATTAATGCAATTAACATTAAGTTAAAAAGTTAAAGGATATTTTTAGCTTTCCAACACTAATCTAGGCAATTTGATCACGATTTTTCCAAGATAATTATAATGCATAATACATCTTTCCTTTTTTTTTTTTTTTTTAATTAATAGTGACATGCACTGTTTGGTGAACAGTGCAGCCATCACTGTTCGTTGAACAGTGAGATGTCAATTTTTTTATTTTTTTTTTCAATAACTTTCCATTAGTATAAAAAAATTATCATCTTTAGAATTTATCTCTCTTAAGAAAAAATGTTAATGGACAACAATTATCACTAAAATTCTAGGCTAAATATGTAAACATTTATAACAATGATCATCAATATAAAAGAAATCTCTCTTTTTTTCTTATCACATAAAATCATATTGAGTCTACACAAAAATAAACATAGGCTCTGATACCAAACTATAATGACCCAAAATTTAAGGATTTGAAATCGTTACCCAATTCATTTACTTTAACAGTGAGAACACATAAGTCTTATGAGTGCAATTTGAATGGTAAAAGGAACTCATAGCCAAACAAAATATATAAAAAAAATCATGATCTCACATTTATTAACTAAATGATAAAGTACTAATCTTACTAAAATATCTTTCATGGATCAAATTATAAACCAACTAAATCATGTCTTAAATCATAAAATAAAATCCCTTAGAAACCAAGATAAAATGTTTCGCCACATTACGTGGATTTGAGTTATTAATTCCGAATATCCTGGCACCACAACAACACCACATCACCAACCAACCAACGACCCGTTCTAACCTGTAAGGAGTAGTAAAAAGGATGAGTACATTGGAATACTCAGTAGGACACAAAAATAGTGGTGTGATCCCAAATAAAATATTTAGATCATGTTTCAAAAATAATCATACCATCATCATATCATTTGAAACCAGTAAGAGCTCATGGTATATCATATCTTTGGTACTGGATAATCATTTCATATCATATTGAAATCATCATATCATTTCATAACTTTCATAAGTATAATAATTTATCAACTTGAAAAAAAATAATTTAAACAGGACAAAACACTTGCATCTCGTAGTCCTACCTTGATTGATAATAAGGATTGTTGGAAGGAAAAGCAATAATTTTTACGTTCTCAAATCTTTAATTTCTGCTGCTATAGTAACACGTATCTATGCTTTATGTTTAGGGTGGAAAATGATTATTTTTTTACAAGGTACTTTAAACTAAAAAGGAGAAAATGAATTTTTCTAGGCCCTAGACTCTACAAAAATACCATGTTTTCCCCAAAATTTTCCAATCTCGGTATCTCAATTTATTCAATTTCAAATAAGTTAGCTGACACATTGGCAGGAACAGTAATAATCGCCTTGTACTATGACAAGAAAATTGCCCAATCATATATTATATAATAAGCCATTCAAACCATTTTATCTTTCCATCAAATCATTACCATATAAGAGAAATATTTTTTTATTCAACTAGTACACGTCTGGATTGATGTGGAAGAAATGTGTATTAACTTAATTAGGCCCTATTTGAGCTCCATTATTTTCTTACTGAAATGAAAAATATGACCATTATCCATCACATTAAGCCACAATATTTGACTTTTTATCTCTTGTGTGGGGCCCATAACGGCTATATTTTTTCATTCTCATTTTTACAATAATGTGACTCAAAATGGGGCTTAATTATAAATTTTGGTAATATCTTCCAATATCAGTAATATGAGCGTAACTTATTCGAAATAACTATTTCTCGAGCTTAATATGCATGATTACTTACGAGCTATCTAACGAGCCTGATATTGATATACTTATACTTGTTCTATCAATTTTTTATTATTTCACTCAAATAAAAATATGAATTTAAAACCTATTTCATTTTAGTCCTCAAATTTTCAAAATGTAAAAAATATATATCTAACATTTATAATAAATACGTGTCTATTCTATTATTATTATTATTATTATTATTAGGCATTACATGAGGCACTTACCTTGGGTTTCAGACCTAAAAGAACCTGAAAGACATGCCACACATGCTTCATGTACTCATCAAGACTAACGTCAAAAAATACCCAAAACATAGTAATCAATCAAAAACTTATAAATATGCAACAAAGATATAACATAGGATAGCATACAGATCTTTTCAAACATGTTCATAAGAAACCTCATATTAATACGAGGTTAATCAATCAAATAGCCAAACACATATGCAAAAAAATGCATAAATGACACCACAAAAAATCTCCCCATACTTATCATATCACATTTCGTGAAACTTGCACCTCGAGAACATATATCTTTTTTCATCACCCACCATACTCATTAGGCTGGTTACTAACACACGTCTAAATAGTAAATTCTATAGATCCTAAATTCATGGAATAATCCTCTATCACTACCTCACTTTTCTCAACCTAAGTGGGTAATGGGTCTCTATCTAACAGAAGTGATAGAAGTATTACTCACACACCTACCTGTATAGGGTCATGACATATAGAAGATACCGACATTTAATCACCTCTCCGCTTGTGATCCGAATGTCACTCTCTATATCCCTATGCATATCACCAATGTTTCCTCAAGTATCTATACTCCACATTACCTAAAGACACAACACGCTTATTGAAAATGCATCTTGGCCCACTATACATACAAAAAAATTACAAAAAGTAACTAGATAGCTCTCAAATTATGTAAATGCACATATGTAGAAATGATAACACAAAAATGCACATGCGGTAACTAGATTTACTCTAATAAACCTCACTAGATCATCAATGGGCCTACTAGTAACATTAGCATAACCTCTAACCATACATTTCTGTTTATCCTTTTTCTTAGGATAGTCCATCAAAAGTATCCAATCTTACCACAACTATAACACCGCTTAGCAACGAACTTGTCCCAACTCTTGCCCTTCTTCTTACCATCCTCATCACTCGAGTCATTACTGTATTGAGATCTACCCATACTTATTTGCATAAATTTCATTCTATACATTATTATATGTACCTCACCACTCCTCTTTTTATCTCTTTCAGGCCTAATTTCCATCTCTTTACTTCTAAGAGAATCTATGACAATCTTAATGATGACAATTTGGACTTTTTAACAAACTTGCTCAAGACATTGTTAATTATGATGAGAAGGTGGTTGAAAGCTCTAAGTTTATTATTTTGCTTAATTTTATGTCTAATTCATATAGGGAGTTTAAAAATGTAATTAAGTATGATAAGGAAATCTTAACTCAATGTATCCACAAAGGACACAAATATGGTGGTGGTTTACAAGCCACAATGGCAAATGGAAAAACAATAGAAGCTAAGGCATGAAGAAGAAAAACAATAAGGACAACCACCGATTTTTTCTCAAAAATGGCAAAGCACACATGGTCACAATGAAAGAATACACCAAATATATAGATTTAGGGCATAATTTATGTGGGCTCTTATAACGGGCTATTGGAATTATAAATTGTAAAGGGTCGAAGCATTAAAGAGAGTCATCCAAGAAGTAAATGGGTCGCAATCAACATTAAATTAATTAAGTTGCTTCCAACGATCCAAATTGTTTTTGGGTTGAGCCAACAAATTGATTTGTTGATAATTATTTCACCATCAGTCGAATCCTATGAAATATAGTCCAACTATTTAATATTATTGTTCAAGATTTATTAGGTATCAAAGCCCAACCGTCAGCTTAGTGCTTAATTAGTTGTGTGAAAAATAAATAGAATGATACGATTTTATTTAACTTGTTGAGTTGATATATGTAAAAACTTTGGTACCATCTGAAAGGATGCAGTTTGACCCAAACAACACCTAAAGGAGGGGATGAATAAGTGTTTGTGCGGAATTTAAACTAGTTAATTAATAATTACAATGAGTCACAGTTATTAATTTTATCTAGATCAATTCACATGCATATTACCGTATGTTAAATTGTCACAGTGTATTAAATTGCATAAAAATAAAGAACACAAGCAATTTGATGACGAAGAAAACCCCTTGCGGGATCAAAAACTCTGGGCCCAAGCGAGTATGAATCCACTATAAACGAAAATTAACTTACAGTACTATTAAACTCAACCAGCACTAATTTTATTATCTCCTGAGTGTAAATCCACAAAGCCCTCTTGGGATGCGTTCTCCTGCACCAACTCCAGATTTTTGATCCATCTATCTCCTGTGGATTCCTAAGAACTCCCTGTTTTCCAACAATTGGTACTCCAGTCTCTTTCCCTGATCTTCAATCCTTGACAGATGCTCTGGAAGGACAGGTTTCGATGTTTGATGGGTGTGGATTTTGATGTTTTTGTGAATGCACCAACAAGAATGTGGGATTGATTCAAGATGAAAAAGTGTAGGATGTGTTCTCAATGTTCAATCCTCTAAGAAATGTATGAAAACAGCGCACTAGAATATATACCACGTGTTTTGGATAGTGTGGGCTGAGTCAAAATCTCGTAAAACACAAAATAGGGTTTGACCAGAATGCACTATCGCTCGAGCAAAAATGCAATGAAAATAGAGCGACGTTGTTTCGCTCGAGTAAGGTAGGAGGATAAGCTAATGATGAGGTCTCTATTTTTTTTTCGCTCGAGCAATCTCCTGGTAAGCAGCTAGCAAAATTTTGGAGACTCTTCTTCCCCTTTCTCCCAACTCAAACCCTACCATATTTTTACAAAATTGCATCATAGTCCTTGACTTTTAAACTCTTACAAATTGACCCTTGACTTTCAGACAATTATAAATTGACCCTTTTGTTTATAGAACTGCCAACTTAAAACCTAACACCATCAATGGATGCTAGGTAAGAAGCTGATAAGGAAAAGTACAAAGCGCAATCTTTGAATCCATCATCTTGCATTATAGTTCCGATAGCACCCATGACTACTTGTAGTATTCTATCTCCCAATGTATCGCATAGGACAATGGTTCCATTTACCTATTTTGCATCTAATGAGCCGGTTGAGCAATACCTACATTAATTTATGCACATTTAGCAATGAAATAAAATATAACAACATTAATTTATGCATCATTCGCATCAAAAGTGATGGTAACAGGAGTTGGGATCTGGCATTAGGAACACACATTCTAGGAGGGCTAAGGTATGAACTAAGAGTTAAAATTTGTTTTGAAGCAAAATACCTCTAGTAGGATCAAAGGAGACTGCTGTAATTGAGATCAGAAGTTCTACAAGGTGGACGAATCTGGTTCGTACAGTAAGTTTGCTTCAATTTATAGTGGATTACTGACTATAAAGTACCCAGAGTTTTTATCCAATTGGAATTTCTCCGTGATCATCACTGTGACATTCCAATCATAGGGTAATTGAACTTGATTGACTAATAATCTAGAAACAATTAAAAGTGATTGCTTTTTAATTGCTTATTTTCATACATTGGATCTAAATAAATCAATCTAAACCTTCAAGTGGTATTAGAGCTTAATTACGATCCTTGACCCAAAATTTGTCTAAGTGAGTCAATCACATTCTGATGTCAGATCTGAGGATAATATGGATATTCATGAGGCCTATGACCAGCTATATAAGAAGAGTCTCAAGTTACATAAGGTTAATTAATCAGTTTTTAAGAAACTGATGAGCTTGAATTAGAGAAATAGGGCTTGTAATTAAACTTGAGGAGTCTATCAAAGGATTGAATGAATTAAGAGTTGATAAAGAGTCCTTAGAAATTAAGATTAAAACTCTTATAAATGATCTTGAAAAATTAAGTGCCCAATTTCAATCATTCTCTAGCGAATCTAAGAAGATTGATAACATGATAGGTCTGAACAAAATAGATGGGGATTAAAGAGGTTTAGGCTTTCATGAAAAAAATTCTCAGACTGTTTCATTTGCAAAAAAAATAAGTTTGTACCTACCTTGAAACTTAAGGTTCAAAATTTAAAAACTATAGCTAATCTTAAGTTCATCCCCACGTCACCATTGTGGTAAGGTAGGACACATAAGATCTAAGTGTCGCAAGCTCTTAAATAGGAACAAGATCAAGAATGTAGGTGTTCGAGGATTGAAATCATTTGTACAACATAGATTTTCTCCACCTAAGGTTCAAAATATGAAAACTAAGATTGTTCCTAAATATAGTCCCACGTGTCATAAATGTGGTGAGTTAGATCCCATTAGACCTTATTTTGATTCAAGATCCAACTACTCGTGTTAGATTGTTGACAGGCTAAGTGAGTGACTTGACTAAATTGATGATTAAATTGAATCAGATTACATCTTCTTCTGAAACAACTTGCGTCAGGAAGAGTAAACTCACAAATGTAAGTCATATTGATAATTGCGATATTCCTCATATTGCTCTTCCTGATAAGAGTACTTGTGTACTTCATTAATTAGGCATTATGTGCATACTTCTGAATTTTTCATGATATTTATGTATTCATGCATGCACATCCACTTATTATATATTAGGAGTTTTCTTTTTGCATGTTTCATTTATTATAAAAATCAAAATAAATAAAAAGAGGGAGATTTTTTTATTGAACATATTATTTTGTGATCAAGTACTAGTAAAGTTCATGTATGGTAAATTAAATTTCCATTAACTTATTTAGAACGTGTTTGGAGTACTTGCTATAGGTTATTACATGTATCTTATGCACTGCATACATTGGACTCTTGTGAATATGATTTGACTGCATGTTTGAGATTTGGGACTGGGATCATATGTGCGGTAAATTGACTTTGAATATGGAATAACCTTTAAGTAGATGACCTAAAGCTCTAGTACATCTCCCTTAGGAGAAGAAAAAAGATTACTGGGATTCAAAACTTTTGAAATATATAAAAATGTGAGATTCACCTTATACTCTTCTTCAAAGCCTATTTGACTCGAGCAATTAAGTCTAAGGGATTTCTCATAACTTAATGTCCTATGGTCAATTGATTTAGAGTCATCAGTACAAAACTCATTAAAGGGGTCATCTTAGTCTTTTAATGGAGAAGAGATTTCACATAAAATATAAATAAATGACAGAAAAAATGTATGTGTGCTTAATGATAGAGGGAGAAAGAAAGGTTATATGTTTAAAAATCAATATGAGCTTTTTATTTAAAAGGTCCTAGAAATATTGGGTTTGACTTCATAAGTTGTGGTTTTTGCATGTCCTTTCTCATTGATTTAAGGTTTTATGACTTGCTTACATGAGTTTAGTTGAACTTATCACACATATATAGCTTATACAATTTACTTCATTTGGGTTTAAAATAAGTTATGTGGAAAAAGTTTAATCTTTTATGAACTATGTATGTACAAGTAAAGAAAAAAAAAGACGGTCTCAAAATTGGAAAATTTTTATTCTCCTATCACTTTTTTTTGCATCATTATACATGTGCAATTTTTTAACTCATTCCTCTCTATATTTTACAAGATTATTACTTGCATTTCCTTTGTTATTCGTGACAAAAAGGGGGGAGATGTGTATTTATTTTGGGGCATTGATTATATAAGTTAGGGAAAATTTTAAGAAATTCGAATTGGTTGATTGATAGATGACTTAGGGGGAAGCCATTTGATATAGTGCTTTGCCTATATTGATATAAAATTCTATGGTTCAATTCTAAGTTTATAATTCACATGATATTGCTTGCTTCGGTGTTACACGTGTTTTATTGTATTGTTTTATATAATTTAGTTATACGATCTTGGTTATTAGTTTCCGCTTACTTTTACGTGGTATTATGGTTTCCATGTTGTTTCCAATGCATTTTGAACCATATCAGTCGAACATCGTGACAGAAACTTATGATGAAAGTACTAACGACTACTCAGCTACCGCTCACCTAGCACTAGCCCGACGCTCAAGCAAAGGTCGATGTCCAGCAATCCTGTTTAGAGTATTTATTAGTGATTTGAATTAATTATGGCTTAATTACGTTTGTTAGGTTGAAATGAATGACAACTGGTGGAATTGAAAGAAGGGAATTGAAAGGGCAAAAATGAAAGAAATTCAAAGTTTGAAGACCAAATTGTAAACATTCAACAATTGATTAGGACCATAAAGTGATATTTGAAGATCATATATGATCAATCAGATGCAATTTGGAGGTCAAAAAACTGAAATAGAGTTTAAGTATTCTCACAAATCAACTTTTAACTAAAGAAGTTATGCTCCAAATCGGATAAATTGTACTTCTGAAAGAATAGTAGCTCTTTGGGTTAGCTTTCTAGTATACTTTGAATCACCTCAATTATATATCAAGGGAGAATGTTATGACCACAATATCGAAAGCTGCTCAGTGACGACACCCCGCAAATTGGTGCGTATGGGGCAATTTTTGGCGTGTGCCCGAGACACAAATTTCATGGCTCAAGAACCTTATGTTTCAATGGTGAGCATGTTTTCGCAGAAAAATCAACCATTTCCTTACCTGATTCAAACTCTATTGGAATCCAAATTGAATGGGATTTTGACCTATTTTCTGGATCTTATAAATAGAAAATAATTGTTACACATTGAAAAACCCTCTCTTATCTCTTCATACACAATAATATCATGAAGTTCATTGAGAACAAGGGGCCAATTATTACATTTTGAGAGAGAAATCAAGTCATAGCAAGGAATTGAAGTTCAATTACATCCAGATTTTGAAGAATTCAACCTTGGACTTAAAGATCAACATCTTTTGAATTATTTCATGATCCACGTTATATTTTTCTATTATTCTTCTTGTAATTTTTATATTAATATACTAGACTAAATCCGCTTTTGTATGGGATGAATATGAACCATATTTGTTATTTATTCTAATTCAAGACTGATAGTTTAATATTTCTTGTGTTTCTTATTTAATTTTGCATTTTCATTGCATTATTTAATTGTTTGGCCACCAATTAGATAATTAGTTGCTTGTTATAGCATTGATAGACTCACAATAAGTTCAAAACATGGCAAAATTAAAATATGTGCAATAGATATTAGGAATAACATTTACCATATGTTCAATCATATAGATAATATAAAATTTGATGAATTCTAACCATTTGAATTCTGGCTAGGAATAGATTCGGGTCGTGGTTATGATAGAATTATATTTTCTTGAAGAAGAAAGATAAATACATTAGCTTTGTCAATTGTCAAGAACATATGAATAGAACTAGATTATAAATCAAGAATTGAAATAGATAACAATATGAAGAGTCGAAATTCAATACATTCATCTATAATTTGATAAAAACCAATCTTTTATTGCTTTCTTAGATTAATTTAGCAAGACTGAAATCAAAATTTCTCTTTTGTTTTATATAATTTGAATTCAATACGAAACTAATAACCTTGAATTAAATATATTCTCTATAAAATGATACTTTCAACTCACTAAAACTATTTCTTATCAACAATCATGTACGCTTGCGGGTTTCACTCAAACAAATGTCCCAAAATGTGTTAAATCATATTATTCCATAGATAGTTACTTGAAGATCCAAATCATCATCTCTCTTGCAAAATTGAGCCCTAGTTTGGCCCCTATTATAATGAGAATTTAGGAAAAAAATATTTTGGAATAATAATTTCTGAAAAATATGTGGTTAAAAAAGAAAAGAAATTGGGTTACGTGTGATATTATTTTATTAGAGAATGTTTGGCTGATAACAAGAGGAAGAAAAATGAATTATAAGTTTAATGGGACAAACAGGGGCTGAATCTCCAGACCCGCACTGCCTAGAAAGAATTACTTTTCCCATCCATTTCTGTGAGCAACATTAGAAAATATATGGTAATTGATTCAACATGAGATCTCCTTGTCGCCACGTGTACATTTGACGAGGAGTTCTATTGTAATGTCAAATTATTTATTGAGGAGAAAGCAGAACAAAAACTGAAGTAACTTTTTGAGGTATGATTATGTACGCTTATGCCTATATATGTGCAGAAATCTCACATGGGTTTTCGATTTTTTATTTCGATCCTTTCGCATGGTTTTAAAACTGCATTATATCATGTTCTCGAATCTTATTTTCCTCTAATATTCAAATCTGATTTATCGTGGTTGGTTGGAAAAAGGATCTGCCTTTATTTTCTTCTGATTTGAGCATTATGTATCATGCAGTTCTGAGCAGTTTTGCATCAATTTCAGCATAATGCTTGATTCATCTGTGATTTAAAGGCTCTAATTGAGGTTTAATTTTTTGAAGTGTTAGTAGAATAGTTAATAAAATGTTATTATTTAGTTCCACGGGGAAAACTTAAATGAAGCATGCTACAATTTGTTTAAGAAAATATAGGTATGATTTATTCAACAATGAATTTGATTATTGGTAATTCTCTGCAATCAATATCACTGACTGGTTCTTTCAAATTTGTTTTGCAGATGGATGCAACCAATTGTGGCAATTGTATACATGTGTCTCAATCTAATGAGATTGGGTCATCATCAATACAAGGCACAGCGCCTTGTGTTGGGAAGAAATTTAAGACAGCAAAGGAAGCAAGGACATACTGCAAGATTTTGGACGACAAAATGGTTTTTGGATTTGTACTTGAATGGCAGTTAAGTCACGCCCCCATATAAATGAAGCTACCCTTATTAAATTTGTGTGCTCACATGAAGGAAATTATTATAGTAAGACGATTGTTGGAGGATCAAGTGAAATAGAGAATTGTCAGAAAAAGGGTTCTACAAAAAGAAGTTGCTCAATGGTAGAGGTGGATGTATATGAATCTCAAATGACATGTGGCCATTGAATTGTTAAAGCATTTGAAGGCAAGCAACCAATTTCTTTTGGGTGGATGCAATGCGTTGCATGTCATATCATTGTTTCAATGATGTTGTCACGTTTGACACAACTTACAGGACAAATTTGCTTTATTTACTAAAGTAAACATCATTCTCAATCTTTACAATTTGGTTGTACATTATTACAAGATGAGACCGAGGTAACATTTTCGTGGTTATTTCTACATGGCTTGATGCTATGGGAGGATGTTATCCTATGTCTCGGAAAATTAGCCAAATTTTCACAAATAGCTTGAAGTTTTGCATCAACAGAGGATGGCAGTGCCTTAAATCCACCGAATTCTTGTCATAACTAATACTTAAGGTGAGGAAATATATCCATGAATGATGGAGATTCAATTTCACTTGAATTAAATGGATCACGGAAATGTATGGGCAAAGTAATTCTTTCCATTTTTGCTTGAATTTCCCTAATGCCTTCAAAATGTTGTCTTAGACCTCTTATCTGTCAAACAAATAATTAATAAATAGGAGCCAAATTGTGCCTTTTAGTCAAATTAACAGTTAGTTCATGATTAAGGAATCAAGAATTCAAATAATTAATTTATAATGAATGTGTGATCCTCTCATTTAAAAATTTTCAAACTATTGGAATAAAAAGGGACAATTGTAATTGTAAATGAAGCCTGATTAACACAATGAGCATTAGAAATTTGAGGGTTTTATAATTGAATTTCAGTTTTAGAAAATAAAAAATCACTCGTAATTTGAATAATAGAGGAAAAACATATTCAAGAACATGATATGATGCAGTTTTAAAACCATGCAAAAGGAACGAAATAACAAAATCGAAAATCCATGTGAGTTTTCTGCACATAAACAGTTACATGCATACAAAAAGTCACTTCAGCACTTATTCTGCTTTGTCCTAAATAAATAATTTGACGTTACAATAAAATTCTTCCTAAAATTTACACTTGGTGGCAAGGAGATCTCTTGTTGAATCAATTACCATGAATTTTCTAAAGTTGCTCACAAAAATGGATGGGCAAAGGAATTCTTTCCGAGCATTGATGGTTTGGAAATTCAATTTTGTAAATTTTGGTGATGATGAGAATAAGATAATATGATAAAAAATCACGATCTTGTTGAGAGATTCTAGAGATTAATATAAGGTAATTAGGGGTGTCTGGAAGTAAGCAAGTTTATGAATTCTATATTGTTTTAATAGATAAATTTTGAGCGTTTGATCGATTTAAATCAAAAATCATAATTATTTGTCAAAAATACTTGTCAAATTAACGGTAGGAGGAATGGTACATTACTTCTATACATTTAAGCTAAGCAACTTATAAATTCTAAAACCTAGTGAATTAAAAAATTTGTTTATGAGTATCCAATTTGAATGGTACACGCTAGGCAGACAGAATATCCTATGACTAGTTTCTAAGCAATTTTGACTGTAGCGTATAAACAGAATAGATTATTCTTAGTGGTTTTAATCAATTGCGGAAATTAACTAACATATTAAAACATAAACACCAGATGTAAGATGATAAATCCTCAAAAAAAAAAAATATCCACGGCCCCATGCCATGGTTAAACAATCCACTATATCAAATAATAAAAAATATAATATTCAATTTTGTAATTTCGCAAAATTAACAAAAACAATTAAAAGAAATCTATAAACAACTCTCTCGTCTTTTCCTTCTCTTGACTTGTTGGAGATGTGAAACCAAACATTTCGATCTTGACTTTATCACCGCTTTACTATTGTATTCGGGCACAACTACAACTTAAATTAAGATTCACCAAGCTTAACTTACCCCAAGCAGCTTGATCTATGAATGGGATTGAACATTTAGTTCATGTTGTTTTGTATTCTATTGGCTTTGAAAATATTCGATGAAGCATCATGTCGGTATGAACTCTTTCTTGAATGACAGAACTGCTCATTACATGTAAACGACAGAACTACTTACTGCTGGATAATGGCAGAACTGCTTGTTGCTGGAAAAGGGCAGAACTTCTAGCCACAAGTTCACCCGTGGAAGTTAGGTTTTTCAAAGCTTCACTTTGAATTAATCAATGAAACATCACGTCCTGTATGATTTCTTTAATTCAACAAAGCCACAGCTTGTAAAAGCAAGGACGAAAAAAATTATTCAAAACTGTTGATTCAATTCTTGTTTCTTCCTTCACGTATATAAAGCATTAGCCAAGATTGAAATTAAATCTTATCTAAAATTATACACAATAAAATTGGCAAGAATATATCAATATCACAAAAGATGTCTTTGATATTGTTATTAACAAACTTAAGGAAAGTTTAATATTAAAACAATCTTTTCGTAAATTTACTTAATAGTCATATCAAAGAATATCTAGGATGGTAAGTAAATAATTATGTATTAGCTGCAATATAAAAACTGAAAATTGCGTCCTATTATGGGTATTTAAACCCCAAAATCCACAGCCACGTAATTCTATTAAAAACATGTACCATCCAGTGTCACTACCTGCTTGGACAGTTGGACTACATCATGTCATGTTGGTAACGTTTTTGGCAGTTTTCCATGACATTTAAAAATCGGTCTATATTAAGTAAGCTAATAATATATATACAAAGTATAATTTTTTCAAAATTATCTCCCTTCGACTTAGTTTAATTTCAAAAACCAATTTTGGTTTTTTAATGTCATGCTTGTGAGTATGAGTTGAGTATTGATCAAATTATGCATATCTACTACTCCACCTTTATCAGTTCTCACATATCCCCCTAACTCATGTATCATATGAACTGAAAATCATGAATCAATCTAATGATCACATGGTATGTGGGAAATAATAAACAACTAGTTTTGCAATAAAACAATAATAACAGTGTAGTGCATTAATACTTCCAACAAAGAAGTTCATCAAATATAACCAATTCAAACTGTCACTACTTACTAATTTCATGTTTTTCATCTATCCATCATCAAAAATCACCAAAAGCCTACTCCCATTTTTTTTAAAATTAACAACCCGCTATCAAGATGGGGGAACACATCAACCAACCACAAATATATCAAGTTATACAGCCATCCAAGTTTGTGGACAAAATAGTCAGATCTATCAAATTGTAAAATCAAGACGTTAGAGATCAGGAGGAAAGAACCATTCAAGAGACAGATTTCTTAGACTTATTAGCAGGAGCAGTAGTAGCAGTTGTTTTAGTCTAACATGGTAGGAGGTCAGAACATTGCCCTTTTGTGCTGACAGAGTAGAACTAGCTGGGTCTTAGTCTCCTCTTAAGATACACTTGTTGGAAATTATATTAAGTTTCAACTTTCAAAATTATTATATTTTTAATTTTCAGTTTTGGGTTTAATTAAAATCTTAATTTATAGTATAACATAAAATTAAATATTTAAATGGAGGTTATGGATTGATTAATTCTCATTAGTGTGGGGGTTTAAATTATACACTATAAAAAGGGAGGACACAACATGAAAATCACAATCTTGAGATACAACAAAAAAACTCACTTGAAACACTATTCTTTCTACAATTTTATATTATATTTTTGGCATCTCGTAAAAGACTCGTTCAATTATCTTCCTATGGTCGTGCCCATAGAAGGAGAGCCACATGAGTTTTATATTAGAGCCGTGTAGTGCCGAAAGAACCCGCACGAAGGGGAGCCAACACGACTTTAGGACAGCGTCCTCGACATGACTTCCAAGGTTTGATTTTCTAAACTTCTTCTTGTTTTATATTATTGTTGAATTTATGTTTATGTCATTTAATTGATTATGCTAATTTCTAAATAAATCTACACACAAATCTCCCAATTTTTCCAACAATCTAAAGTCGTGTTACGTGATTTGTGTGAATGAACTTCTCTTACAAGACTGTTTGATATAATCTTAGAATTGTAAGCAGGCAGCTTTAGGGATTGAATATTTCGCAAGTAAATGGAAAACTATGATATATTGGAACATATTGGTAAAGATTCTTTTGATTCTACGCTACTCATTTGGCATGAATTTTTAAATATCCTTTTGGCTACATGTTTCTCTTTTGTCATATTTTCTGGAGCAAAACATATTTAAATATGTCAAATTGGTTGTATAGTAGGTGCACTATCATCATTCACTGCATCTTGTTTATGAAGTTTTATTGCTTCCATAGTTTAACTCATGATACTAACGGTCTACCATTTGTATTCCAAATATGATGCTAGGCTACTTGGTCATGTTGGCTCCCAGTTTGCAAAAATACTGTCACGTGAATGATATATTGATTTGTAATTATGTTTAAAAGTCAATGTTTAATCTTATATTAAAACTTGCCACAGTTAAAAAGGGATAAATTGGAGTCTCATACGTTGGTCAAGAAGGTTGGGAGTTGAAAAGGAAAATATACTATTACAATTAGTCATGCCCTAAATTCCTTTATTAATGGAATTTATGTTCAAATACAATATTGCCTCTGAAAAAAATGTCAGTTGAGATGCCAGAGTCATGCTCCTTATAATTATGGTCACATGTAGGTGGAAATGGAATTTTGTTGAATAAATTATGTTACAACATAATTGCTATCCATTTAAAATTTATTTCAACCAATTAGTAACAAAGGTTATGACTTATGAGAATAATGTTTCAAAGAGAAGTTGTATATTTTAAACATTATATAAATGTTGTAACATAAGTTAAAATTTTCAAAGCTTAAAATTGATTTTAATTTTCAGTTTTTATTATCTTTTTAATACATAATTAAAACCTCATAATTTATATTGTAACCTATATGGTTTAAATGTTTCATTCCTTTAAGACATAGTGCAAATGTCTTAAATCTAGGAGGCAAATATGTGATGAGAATGTGAATTTAATTTGGTAGTATTGGGTTTGTTGCTTCAATTTGATTTATTTTTGGCATGTTATCAAGTACATATATTATCTCACTTTGCCAATTTTGTTAGTTGGAATATCTATTGTTGAAGTACTCTCGTTCTATATTTCTTAATTTTGAAACATTAACCTTTTGTTAAACTTTTAACAAAGAAATTGATGAGATGAGTGTGCACAAATATTTATGTGACCAATCAAATGGAGAAGATATAAACTCAAGGATCCTCTTCTATTCTAATGATTTAGGCTTGGTTGGTTGGTATTCTATTTCAATTGATTACTCCTATTTATCTACATGCTAAGGATTCATGTTTCTATATTTCTTAATTTTTATGGCAATCAAATGACATGGAAAAAATAAAAGGACCAATAGTTTAACTAGTAATAAAATGTGAAATTATTCATGTCAATTATTGGTGTTGGGTTTAGAAATTAATATTGCTAAATTTAGTAACAGAAAATTCTATAATACTATTTTGAAATTAACAGTTACAAAATTGTGATGCCTTCTCTTGCACAATTCATTTACTCTTTATTGTTATTAAATCTTAATGTTAACCATGTTATTATCCTAACTATAATTTCAATATGGAAAAGAAGTTCCAAAAGTGTTATTTAAGATTTTGACATATTTGTGCTAAATATTCATGATCATTGATATCAACTTGATGTCCATGATGATTGTAATTAATAAATTAACATAGTCATTCACATATGTGATGTGTCCTAGAATAATCTCATAAAAGGGTTCATGAGTCTCCCTGAATTTTTATGTGGTGTTAAAATTGGTTTTGGATTACTTCAAATGTAAGACAGGGGAAGGATGTAGAGGACTTTAAAGAAAAAATTCATAGTGTGATGACGAATAATTACCATGCATTTTCTTCTATTTGTTTAGACACATTGGCGATTATATGGTGTAAGAAAGAAAATATGGCATATTAACTCATGATAAACTTTAGAGTAAATATATTCTTTGGCCTGCCACAAGATGAGCTCTCTCTTAGCCAAATATCCTTGAAATGTGGGGGTATGAAAAATTTCAAATATATGTACTAGTCATAATTGCCATGAAATTGACATTTTGAGCAAAGTGTACATATTGGAGTTCAAGATTGCACGTGAAGTGAAAGATCTCAATGGTTGTATCTGTCCAACCATGATACTAGAAGTTGATATAAAATTTTCATTAAGTTATCTTATACGTGATATTGACATTTTCGAAAAGTTCTTAGGTGACTTTGCAGATGGGCGGATGAAGAAGAAAAGATTTGCAAATCAATGATATCAATTTATTGTCCAAGAGGGACATGAATATATGTAGTCTGAGAAGGACATACATAAATCATCGAGGAGATGAGTTTAAGCCCATAAGGGAGTCACCTAGAGGGACATGAATATATGTAGTCCGAGATGGACATACATAAATCATCGAGAGGGATGAGTTTAAGCCCATAAGGGAGTCATCTTCGGGAGTAACCCAACCTTTGTGATTGGAGATCCCATGAAGAAGGTTCAATGTGATAGAAACAACTCGTACTGCATGACTTGTAATAGCACTACTTATATTGTGATCATTCCTATGGTGATAGTGCTAATAATAATGTGATGTTAGAAAGGGTTTGACCCTAAATAAGCACCGAGGCAAGAATTCTCGCGAGGTGTGGAGTATCAATTTATTGTCCAAGAGGGACATGAATATATGTAGTCCGAGATGGACATACATAAATCATCGAGAGGGATGAGTTTAAGCCCATAAGGGAGTCATCTCCGGGAGTAACCCAACCTTTGTGATTGGAGATCCCATGAAGAATGTTCAATGTGGTAGAAACAACCCGTACTACGTGACTTGTAATAGCACTACTTATATTGTACTCATCTCTATGGTGATAGTGCTAATAATAATGTGATGTTAGAAAGGGTTTGACCCTGAATGAGTACCGAGGCGAGAATTCTCACGAGGTGTGGGTCACACACACCCTTGGAGGACTCACCTATGTAAGAGTTGTCATGAGGCCGTGACTATGGGATTGGGCTATTTCTTAGAGACTCTTACTAAAATCAAGATGAGAGTGCATGGCCATTAAAAGCGCTACCCGCTATGAACTAGAGCCTAAATCGATACTGTGAGTAGAACAATTGAAATTTGACTAAAGGGATCTAATTCAAGATTTAGTCCATTATGGCTCTCTCAAATGAAAATTGTTATCACTAAGTGAGATTCAAGTCCAAAAGACACCTGCACCTATTGCACAATATTATGTTGCCGCTATTATATATTTTTTAATTATTTTGAAAGCTTAAAACTTGTGGGGGATTGTTGGAAATAATATTAAGTTTCAACTTTCAAAATTATTATATTTTTTATTTTCAATTTTGGGTTTAATTAAAATCTTAATTTATATTATAACATAAAATTATATATTTAAATGGAGGTTATGGATTGATTAATTCTCATTAGTGTGGGGGTTTAAATTATAGACTATAAAAAGGGAGGACACAACATGAAATCACAATCTTGACATACAACCAAAAAACCCACTTGAAACACTATTCTTTTTACAATTTTATATTATACTTTTGGCGTCTCATGAAAGGCTCGTTCAATTATTTCCCTATGGACATGCCCACAGAAGGAGAGCCACATGGGTTTTATCTTGGAGCCATGTAGTACCGAAAGAACCCCCACGAAGGAGAGGCAACACAACTTTAGGACAGCGTCCTCGACGTGACTCCCAAAGCTTGATTTTCTAACCTTCTTCTTGTTTTATATTATTGTTGAATTTATGTTTATGTCATTTAATTGATTATGCTAATTTCTAAATAAATTTACACACAAATCTCCCAATTTTCCCAACAACACCTTCCATTTAAAATCTGCAAAATATGACTTGATGCTAAAAAAGTTCTAGATCAAATGCAATGAGCAATTTCTCAAATTTTAACATCAAATAAAGTTGAACTGACTCCTCATATTGGACCTAGATTTTGTCTATGAACATTTTTTTCTTAATTTTTCCCTTTTTGCAATGAATACTAAAGTTTACTGTCAAATTTAGATTGTTGATCAAAATAAACTTGAAATTTCTATTTAGATGTTTGCTCAAAATTAATTTAGTTAATTTCTCCGATTGAAACGTGAGTGTATGATAGAACCATCTAGACTAATCGATCATAATCATGTCATAACCAAGGTTAACACTCACAGTAACTAAATTCAGAAGTGTATTATTTCAAATCAACCATCCTCTGAGATCGTCTCTGTAAATATAAAAATATGCGTGTGCCAGACACGAGCATACATATAATTTTTTTTTATTATTCTTTTGAACACTCATTGCATTGACTCTTTTCAATTTTTTTAAAGCATAGTTTTTTTAATTTATGGAGTTGACTTGTACACAGCCATAGGGATAGCTCTTCTCTCATGGTTTATGTTCATTATTAAGGATGACTTCACGTCTATGGTTGTAGTCCTCTCCTTCAATGAACCTCTTTGTTAAAGTAACAACATATTGTAGTACAAAGAGACATAGATACTCACCATAGGTCCACACTCAAGTACTTGTCATCTTAAGATGAGAACCTAGTCAGCAAATGGTTACAATTAAAGTAGTCACAATGTCCTAATAGGTGTACTTATCTGACAATGATTTACCATAATTTATAGTGACCACACTACAGTGATAGGAGAATCCAAGTTTATTTCAACAATTACAAACCAATCAAAAAGAAAAATTCACATGTTATGACACTTGCAAGAAAAGCCCCAATTTTTTTTGCCTTTTTATCTTATTCATTTTTTATATATAAATACATGCAACACACATGCACACAAAGTGAACATACAAAATAAAACAATAAAAGATGTGTATATCAAATTGGTTTAAAGTATCATGTATATATCCATGGCTTTTCGCCAAATTTCAAATCTAATAGTATCTAAAGGCTTGGTGAGTAAATCAGTCAATTGTCCTTAATTATTATGTATTCTAAGACGATTACATTCATCTCAACTAAGTCTCCAGTGAAGTGGTGTCTAATGTTAATCTGCTTAGTTCTAGAATACTGAAAGGATTCTTAGAGATATTAATCACACTAGTATTAGAACAGAAACATGGTATAAAGTCTGGATCAATACCATAGTCGCTGAGCATTTGCTTCATCCAGGATAGTTGTGTACAGCTACACTAGCAATATCCTGATTAGCTTCTACCGTATACAAGGATATAGAATTTTGTTTCTTACTCAACCAAGATATGAGAATATTGCCCATGTAAAAACAACCTTCAGATGTACTCTTCCTATCATCCATGTCTTCTGCCCAATCAGCTTCTGTATATCCTACAAGATGGGAATTAGAATCTTTTGGGTTACATAAACCAAAATTGGAAGTGTTATTAATGTATCTAAGATTCATTTAACAGCTATCAAGTGGGACTCATTTGGCTTTGATTGATATCTTGCACACACTCCAACGTTGAAAGCTTTGTCAGAACGACTTGCAGTCAGGTATAGTAAACTGCCAATAATGCTCCTGTATTGGCTTAGGTTGACATCCTTGCCCTGATCATCTTAGCAGATCGTTAAGGATATAGTCATGGGAGTCCTGACTTCCTTAATAGTCCAAACTAAATTTCTTTATCAGATTCTTTGTATATTTAGCCTGTGAGATCAATATCCATGCGTCAACTTGCTTAACCTGCAAACCTAAGAATAATTCAATTCTTCAACCATACTTATTTCAAACTCATTTTGAATAAGATTAACAAACTTCCTGGATTTAGTTTCAGATGTGGTTCCAAACTCTATGTCATTAACATATATTTGAGCCACAATAAATCTAGACTTGAGCTGTCTGATGAACAATGTTGTATCAGCTCTCCCTCACTTTAATCATTTTTCAAGTAGGAACATAGTATGTCTTTCATATCTAGTTGAGGAAGCTTGTTTCAGCCTATACAATACATTTTTAAGCTTAAATACATGATCCAGGAGATATGAATCAATACACCTTTTTTTTTAGAATTTCATTCAGAAAACCACTTTTGACGACCATCTGATTAAGTTTGAATCCCATTTAACATGTAATCAACCATAAGTGTAAAATTCTCTTCAAAATCGGCTGCTTCAACTTGGGTGTAACCCTATGCTAATAGTCATGCCTTATTTCCGATAATGTTGCCATGCTCATCTGATTAATTTTGTATATCCATTTTGTTCCAATCACATTTGTATTGTTGGCTGAGGTATTGACTCCCATAAATTCTTTCGCTCAAATTGACACAATTTTCCTACATTGCTAGTACCCAAAATTCATCATCAAGTGTCTTAATCACATTATTAGGCTCAATATATGAGGTATAACACACATTTCAAAGTTCATTGGCAAGTCTGATCACCATACCATCTTTGAGGTCTGAAAGTATGTTATCCAGCGATCTAAGTAGAAGGCTGCCTTCTATTCTGCAATTCATCATCGTTCTCGAGTGGGTAACACCTCCAGTTACTGGTGTAGAATCAGCGCAATCGGCTATTAATAGTTCTATCAGACTATCCTTGCTTGAATCTACAAAAAATTTTCCTATATATTCTAATTTTCTTCAATCTATTTTTTTAACTTCTGAATTTCAGGTTCCTATGAATAAGAAGAGAAGTTATGGCCGATCGACCCGATTATATGCAACAATAGCTAGGGAAAATACATTAGCAGAATCATTTATTGGAGAGACAACCCCTGATCAATCAGTTTGCCGAATGGTGACCCCAAACTGCTTTCAGCAGCTGGTAAGCACTGCCATTCTAGGACCATTATAAATATCATCAATTTTAACATTAGCAATAATAGTTTGAGTCCACATGTTGTAAATCCTATAAGCTCGACTATTTTCAGAATAGCCAATGAATACTCCCTCATCATTCTTTGGATCAAACTTTTTCAAATGTTCTATATCATTTTATACATAACACTTGTCTCCAAATGCGCCTTTCCATATTTCATAAGGGATTTGCACGGTATCGGTTCTCAATGACATGCGATTTAGAATATAGCAAGCAGTATTTACAATGTCAGCGAATAACTGACAGGTAATTTCTTACTGTTTAACATCACCCTAGCCATCTCTTGTAAAGATATATTCTTTCTTTCCACCATACCTTTTTACTCAGGGGTTTTGGGAGTAGAAATCTCAAGAGAAATATCATACTCTTCATAGAATCTAGAAAAGATAGTATATTTAAAATTCCTTACCATGATCACTCCTAATTTCAACAATTGTAGTCCCTTCAAAGTGTTTTTCTCTGGTCAATTTTTTATATAAAAATGTAAATCTTTTAAATGAAAAAACTCAGATTTCTCTCTTATTAAGTCTACACAAATGTACCTAGAAAAATTATCAACAACCACATAAATATATCTCTTACCACCGAGACTTTCAATCTATATAGGCCCTATCAAGTCCGTATCAGTTCAAGACAATGAGAGATAGCAAGAAACTGACCTTGTTTATGTACAGTTTTAGTTTGTTTACGTTTCTAGCATGATCCACACATACCTTTAGGTTTTTCTACGAGTTTAGCAACTCTTCTTATTACATTAAGTTTAGCAAATCCGACAAGATCATCACAGTTCATGTGTCCCAATCGTTTGTGTCACGGGTAAAGTCAACTTTTGAAACATGACATTATACTACATATTCAAGCAAATAACATTTACCACTAGACTAGCACCAACACAACTAACATCATTTTTTAGTACCTTACATGTGCTTTTAGTAAATATTACCATGGGTAAATAATCACAAAGTTGACATATACTAATCAGATTAGCTGTTAAGTCAACAACCAATAGTACATCATTCAAAACAGGTAATCTATCTATCACAGTCGTACCAACACCCTCAATTTTACTTCAGGCACCATCCCCAAACCTAGCAAGTCCACCTACATGAATTTTTAAATTTGTTAACATAGAATAGTTACCAATCCTGTGTCGAACAACTACTGTCAAAATACCAAGAGTTGGACACAACAGATTTATAACCTATATTAATAACATAGTAACTAATGTCATTTTTTCATACCCAAACTCACCTTATTGTAGCATTAGGATTTTGCTTTAAAGTGCAATTGGAGCATTAACCCATCTTGTAAACTTTACTCAACCAAACATAACTTTATTTGTAAATCTCTTTGCAAAATATAGCTCTACACCAACTCAAAGATATTGGAATGGTGTTGAACACATTTTTCATTACTTGAAAGGTATTATTTGTTTGAAATTATTTTAATCTCAAAAGTTGGGATTCGCTTTAGTAGTTTGCAATTACATATGGAGAAACAGTTATATCTTAGAGATCTGTGAAGCAAATAAAAACAGCAACATTTTAAATCATTCTAATATTATTGCGTTCCATGTAATGAGCCGAGAATGTATATAGTTGAGGAATATGACCCATCATATTCAAGTATTAGGTAGATTAAATTCAACAAAAAATAATTCGATGATTTTGTATGAGGAAAATGCAGCTTGTATTGCATAACTCAAAAAGGGTTATATCAAATGTGACGGGATGAAACATATTTCTCCAAAATTCTTTCAAGAATGGCAACATCGATTTTCAACATATTCGCTTTAAGTGACAATATAACTAATTAATTTATAAAAGCACTATTGACATCTAAGTTCAACAAATTCGTTCACGAGATTGAAATGCGTTGAATTAAACATTTTTAGTGATCAACATTAGGGGAATAGCTCTACCCTTTTTCATCTGCTTAGGTTTTACCCCCACTAAATTTTTTTGTGAATGTTTTAATGAGACATCATTTATTTTTAATACTTCAAAATAACTGTACTATTTTTCCTTTATTTGATATTTTTGTTTCATTGAATTTTTTTCAAATAAGATTTTAACGAGACAAATATTTTGTAATGTGTCACTCAACTAGGAGTGTTGTAAATAATAGGTTTATTAGTGAATGACAATTATACTTTCACAACCCTAGAAATTATTACCATTGTATCCTAATTTTTCCCTATAAATATGAGATTTTTGTTATAAAACACACACAAGCTTATAGACTTCTATTGTCTATTCTCATTTTCTATCTTTTCATAACAAAAAATAAAACAAAACAAAACAAAAAAGGGTTTGTTGAATGACTTACAAATATGTCGTTATAAATAGCTGAAAAGGGAAGATTCCTTTCAATAAAAAAAATAAAATTACACCACGTATTTTAGAATAATTAACACCTTATATTCCTTTTTTGAAACGTTAATTACTATTTCTAATAAAAAAAAACTAAATTTTAGTTTTGCTTTTATCTATCTTCTCCATAAATTAATTTTTGGTTTTATCTCTTAACTACATGATAACATTTTTTTAATTCCTTATTATAAATTGCTAAATAAAGAAAGATTCCCTTCAATAAAAAAATAAAATAAAAATTACACCACGTATTTTAGAATAATTTAACACCTTATATTCCTTTTTAAAAATCTTAATTACTATTTCTCATTAAAAAATAAAAACAAACTAAACTTCAGTTTTTCTTCCATCTATCTTCTCCATAAATTAATCAATTTTGCTACACTAATAGGGCCATGTCAGTAGGACTGTCAATGAATTGAATTTTGATTAGAATTCAATGAAATTAATGAGAGATTGATTTAGAAACTCAATCCGATAACTCGATCAAGATCCTAATTTGATAATCTTTTAACTAAATGAAGTAAATATGGATATAGGTCAATCCAATCCAATGACAACTCAATCCAATTTATTATAATAATATAATATATAATATAGATTATCTCATATAATTTATTACACATAATTTTTACAATTTCGAAACTTGTTTTAGAGTTATACATAATTTTCAAATAATAAATAATATTAGATAATAGTATAATATTTTTAATTGAAATATTTGGAGAGCTTTTAATTTTTTGTTAATTAAAATAATATAAATAAATAGTTAATTTATTTTACAAATTAAACAATCAAAGATGCTAATAGCTGGAGTTGATTTCATTGTTCCCAACTTCCCATTTCCCACAACAAATAATCACTAGAGTATCAAAGAATTTGTAATCTATAAATAGGTGGGCCAAGAAATAGGCAGAAAAAACTATCTAAGCCTTTAATTATAGGACTTGAGAGATGAATAATATAAATTTTTTTATCTTTCTAATTTATTTTGAATTAGATTATCGAATCGAATATCCGATTACATAACAAATCAGATATGGATTTAACAATCAAATACTTGTTGAATTATCAGATCTGATCCATTTACAGCCTACATTATAACATTTTATTTTTAAGGAAAAAATTCATATGTGAGATGTATTGTTTACACAAATCACAAATCAGGTACAATGTTTAAAAATTTAAAATTCAGGTTTCTGTATAAATAATTGAAAATATTTATTTATTAAATATAATAAAGTTACAATTACACGATTAATGGTCACAGATTCATAATTATTGGTCACATATTTACTTATTTGTCACTTATGATCGAATTAATTGGTTACAAATTATTTCGAAGTCGCAAATCAAAAATTTTGTAGGTCATAGATTATTGCGAGGTCACAGATCAAAAATTTATAGGTCACAAATTATTTCATTGGTCACAGATCATAAAAATTATAAGTCACAAGATCACGTATGTTCAAATTTATTAATCACATATTCTAAATAGCTGGTCACATGCACCAAATGCACCCACCACCGATCCCGATCCAACGCCAATCTTGGTCATAAATCACCCCGCCACCACACAAAACATCGTCCAAACCTTACCCAAACTACTAGATTCACCACCACACAAAACACCGTCCAAACCTACAAAATCACCACCAACCCGAACTACTTCTACTTCGTGCACTATGGTACAGTGCTTCTGCTTCGCGCTGACTAGTGGAGGCTTGCTTCACGCCGTAGTGGGTCTGCTTTGCACTGACTGGTACAGTGCTTTGCCAATGAAGAGTCTGCTTCACCATCACCACCATCATTTCACCACCACAAATCGCGGTGATTCGAGAAGGGAAAAGTGCTACACGGTGGGAAATCTGCTTCGTGACGGTAATGGTACAATGCTTCTGCTTCACCATGTCCTCTTCATTACAACTTGCACTGCCCAAAATTAGGGCCGGAGAGCTGAAAGCGCCACTCATATCAGGGTCGGCGCCACCAATGTCGAGAGAGAAGAGAGATTGGTAGACAAGAAGCGGTTGTTTGTGTTTAGAGACAGAGAAGAGAGATGAGGGAATGGGTTTAAAATTAGGGTTTGAAACCTGATTTATGAATAATAAAATTTGACCCCTGATTTTTGAATTGCCTTCAATAAAAAAGTAAAATTTCACCATGTATTTTAGAATAAATAACACCTTATATTCCTTTTTTAAAAATCTTAATTACATTCTTATTAAAAAAAAACTAAATTTCAGGTTTTCTTTCATCAATCTTTTCCATAAATTAATTTATGGTTATATCTCTTAAATACATTATAACATTTTATTTAAAATTCTTTACATGTAATTATCAATTTTTATAACAAATATTTATGTTCACATTCTCTTCTATAAAACTTCATATAAAAAAAAGGGTTAAAGAAAGAAAGAAGAAGAAGAAAAAGATAAAAAGACCATCCACACCGGAAACCAAGAACTTATGCATACATTGCCCTTCATGGGGTGACCGAGTTGGTGAAATAAGTGAGCGCGGAGGCATTTGGTCACGAGTTCGATTCTCTCTACCAACACATTCTGGATCGAGCCTGTCACATAGGGCTTGGCTAGTGCAGTTTACCTAGTTGGCGTGATTTGCAGGCTATTGCGCCAGTCCAAGGGTTTACTCAATGCGCACCCGAATGGTACTGGCTGCGAGTTCCCCCGTCATTTTAAAAAAAAAAAATCCTTATGCATATATTTCATCAGAAATGATAGATTATATTTTATTTTATAATTAAATCTTCATTCATTAAACAAAACTTATTAATCAGAAGTTCACAACAAAAAATTTCATTTATCCATTTGTAATGCTGGAACTAAAATTTGAATGGAGTTGTTTATAAAGAAAATAAATTTTAAAGAAAAGGCATTTAATAAAAATCAAGGCTTATACATTTAAAAGTTCAAAAATGAGAAAGTAGTTAAATGGTATGTGTAATGCTACATTATTATGAATACATGGGATGTTTTGTTATTTCAATAAGGGAGCTGTTTTGTCTTTTCAGCTATTTATGCTGACAAAATTTATATCTTTTTAGGGAAAAAAAAAATTGTTACCATTTTGTAAAACATAGTATATAAAACGTAAACAAAGGTTGAAACCCAAACTTGAGGGTCACTACCGCCCCGTCCCTGAAGTATCGTGAGAGAGGTAAATCGCGGGATATGCCATAGCAGTCTAGGGTACAAGAGCTTGCCCGTACACTATTGCCCACAAAGAGTCTAATTCCATATCTCAGCAATCAAACCCTCACACTACGGCTACCAGCAAAACTAAGACTACCTTACTTTTGTCCTTTGCATTACTGGATTATAACCCGAGGGGGCAAATGTAAACAAACACATAGGTAAAGTGTAAAACACTCTCTACACTCAAGATGCATTCTAATAACTTTCCTTCGGAAAAATAAACCCATTTCCTTATTAATAATTAAAACTTTTAAATAACGTAATTTAACTATACGCACTAGCAATAGAAAGCTTTAGCATATCTCTGCCACTATAAGCTAATTAAAAAACTAGCTTAAACAAAAGTTTGAAATATTATCTTTTTATTGTGTATATATTTAGTTTGGATCTATTTAGTATCATTACGTAGAATCATATAAATTAAATGATGAATTATTTAATTTCTAGGACCTATCATAAACTTCTTTATCAATTACTAATGTATCACGTCATTGTTGTTTAGCAATTCTTAGGAGATTGTTAATTATAGGTAAAGCAAATTAAAAAATTAATTTCGTTTAAAGAGAAATCAAGTTACACATTGAGTTCTTGTTAAGGCAAACAGAAAAATGGGGATTGGGCGAAATTTAAAGGAAATTACAGTAACTCATTATTTTCTATTATTACGCTGCCCGAATTGCACTACAGAATTATGATACTATTGTTGGGTCGTGTGACTCTTAGTATATTTTGTATGATAAAATAAGAATTTATAACTTATAAAGTATGGTTTTATTTATTTATTATATTTATTTATCATTGAACATGTGAATTAAAGTGTTTATGATCACTTGTACTAATGTAAGTTGTGTACTTGTGTTAAAAAATACAGTGTGATACAACTTATATTTTAATCATAAATAATTTGTTCATAACCAATGCATAAGAGTTGGCACTTTGTACAGTAGGCTTATAGTGTTGACCAATTTGCTATTGGAGTTTATGATTTGTTCTTATCGTAGAGGTGATACTAGTACACTTAGAGTGTATTGAATGGACTACGTGTCAAGTTTAATTCTATAGCATGCCCTGTGGAGAATTAAATTACACTTGATCGCCATGTATCTCATCTAAATTTCTTGACAGGATTATGCATGTATTTTCTTAATTTTAATGGCTCTTTGATTCATCAATGAGTGAGATCAATTTGATTAATCAAATATCTTGTTGAATGACAGCTTGAGAATGAGCAAAGTAGAAAACATGAATTCGTGTTGAAAATCGTTGTCATGAAAAAAGGGTAGATTGACTATTTAAATATTTTCTTTTAAACGGTAAAAATCCGAGTTTAATGTTTAATGACAACTAAATTTCGACATCTGTAATTAGTTCACATGACAGTTGAAGATACTTAAGTTAGCGAGAATAATAAGAAAGGCAAAATGATCGTTTATGGTTGTACCTAATTATTGAGTCTCAGATGGTGGTAAAATACATATACGGCAGGTCAGAAAAATTTATTGCAGATTTATTGGCTTTTGTGATTTTATATATTCCAAGAGTTCAGTATTTTTGTTTTTAGAGAAAAAGGCAAAAAACTAATAATTAAATTAGATGGTCTGTGATCCATTAGACAGGATTTTTATTGGATCTTAGATAATAAAAGTCTAATTAGGTCCTTGTGGTACCTCTATAAAGTAGTGAGACTTAATTACGGTAATTATAATAGTTTTGGACTTAATTGTAATTACAATAAAATTTTGTACTTAGCCCTTGTTTGAACCACATTCTTTTCATAAAAATGCATTTTTAAATAGCATATTGATGGGAAATGTATGGTTAAAAAATAATAATAATAAAGAATTTGCGTGTAATATTATTTTATCAAAAAATGTGTGGTTCAGTGGTTGAAATAATGTCAAAATACTGTTTAAGAATGAACTTTTTCCAAATAATGGGTCAAACAGGGCCTTAGTTGTAATTGCTATAAAAGTTGTAAACTTAATTATAATTGAAATTGAAATTCTAGGACTACAGATGTAATTAAATGTAAGCTAATTAGACGTAAAATTTAATTAAAACTCCTATTTGAATTTTAACCAAGACTCCTGGAATTACTATTGTACAAGGATTTGAACTATTCTATCTTTATAATTAGAGAACAGGTAGATCCTAGAACTCCTACCACAATCATAATACAATAATTTGTTCATATTTTGAGAGTGAAAAAATAATTATTTTCTCATCTTATTTGGTTGTCATGTTCAGGAATTAGTTTCTAGATTTAATTAAAAGAAAGTGCCCACACAACAATGTAGTCTTGACTTTAAAGAATACCATAAAAAAGTTGGAAGTTTGAGGTATCAAGTTCTTGTAATTAAAAAGTTGGAACCTCATGATCCAAAAGTCTAGAAATTCGTGATTCAAAATTTATACAAGAATTGACCATCAAATTTATGTAAAAATTCAAATATTATATTCTTGACATAACATACATATGTTTCTAGATGATTTTATATATTGAATTTAAAAAAAAATTAATTTCTCGATAATTCTACTTCGACATTCCAACAGCTATGAACTAACTGAGCTAGAATTAATAATTGGGTTGAAACTTCTATTTTAGTAGAACCAATGAAAAAAGATGATTTTTTTACTTGAAAGTTTTCAGGTCTATTTAATAATTTAGTCTCTCCTTTCCTACTTTCACATGGTCTCATGGTGTTTAAATTGTTTGATCAGTATTTTGAAACATTAATGAAAATCCTTCTGTCAAAATCATTTGAACATTTTGACATCTAGTTAGTTAATCCTATTTCTTTCACATGAACATTTTTCCATCACATTAGAAAATTATTTTGAAACCCAAAAAATCTTCAAATTATTATATTGGACTATATTTTCATGATCTTATAATCCTTAGAAATTCTATGGGGATTGGACTTGGCTGATCGAATTGCATCATGAAAAAATCATGAAAAAAATTAATTTAGAAATTTATATCTTCTTTGTAACACAAACTAATTCAATAATTTGATTACAATAGAGTAATGCTATTTAATAATATTGGTGTTTACACCAGTCTAAGTGATGGTATTGATGACATTAAACTATTGGTTAAATTAAATGCAAGGAATGACGGATTGATACCAAAAAAAAATATTAAAAATTAAAAAAATTAAGCTGAGTTGTCAAAAAGAATTCAACACTCACATAGGCATGAGGCTCGTGTGAATAAAGAATAACAAAAAATGCTTCCGCCTTGGCTACTGTGAGTGTCACACTCTTTCTGACAGCATAGCATGGTTGAACAAAAAAACACTGTGAGATCATAGTGGAATCCTGTCTGCGCAGTGATCCAAAAAGCATTTAATTAATGAATTTGGATTTACTAATATGTTTTTTGCGAAGAAAAAGAATTTGCCTATAAAAATAGAAGTCCAAACCCGTATCATACAACAGAATAGAAATTCCCAGCAAAAAGCCACCTGCAGCAAGCCAGTGGCGTTTATTAGAGGAATTATTCCGCTACTTATGGAAATCTGATATTGATGGGGGAGGTATTCAAGGAATTATTTCTTCTGCTATCCTTGAATATCTTGAATCTTAACTTCCGATGATTAACATTTAGATAGCTTTTACTTCTGTTTTATCCTTTCGGAAAATAATAATAATAATAATAATAATAATATTTGTAAAACATGTGAGTTCCATTGACTCTAAAAGTTTAATTTGTTAGGAAGAAGATTCATTCATTTATTTATATCTTTTCTTCAACGAGTCCATTAACGTTTAGGGCAAATGGATTTGTTTTTCTTTCAAGTCTTGACACAGATAATTTAAATGAGCAATTTGTAGCCAGCTTTCTACTCAGTATCTTTCGAATAATACTTTATCTTTGTTAGATAGCAGACATGTATGTTTCTTTAAGTTTTCATTTTTAATTCGTTCAATCACGTTAACGTCAGATTCGTTATCTTATGAAAGTTTCTGATACGAGGACAATGTTAACTTCTGGGTGGTGGTCATATCCCAATTCAAAGTTCAAGTAGTTATATTTATTTAACATTTTTCTTTACACGAATCAATTGACCAGATTGACACTATAATTATTTTGCCAACCATCTAACATTTATATTTATAGTCAAAGTTATCCACAGATAAAAACCGACAGATTGATATGCAAGATTTTCCTGGGCAACTATCGAAGCCGATGGAGGCATTTGAAGAATGGGGTTCCTAACATATACTTGCTATTAATTAGCATACGTGAAATGAAAGATCAAGATATTATGCCTCAAATTGATTAGAATTCAAATAAAAGTAGATCCGATCCGATCCGATCCTACTTAGAGGTTACGTTCAATATGACAATCAATTGTAAAATATCTATAAATAAAGGGATAATTGCAGCAAAAGCTCCAAACCTTTGAAACACCAGCAGACTTTTCACAAACCTTTGATTTGTTGCAGTCATTACCACTAACCTTTCCAAATATTGCGGTGAGGCCCTTTTGGACGGTTTCCATCCACAATTCCGTCAATTGACCAAAAATTTAACTTTTATTACATTTTTAATATTTTAAAAAGTGGGCAAAAGAGTAACTTTCTATTATCACATTAAATACTTACATTTATTAAATTAAAAAATAAGACAAAACAAAACAATCATCTTCTACCCCCACCCCCACCCTTAGCCACCAACCATGGAACCCAACTTCTTACCACAATGACCTCCGGATTTTTGTGACACCACCATTTCCTCATCAGCTCCAAATCACAACAAAATCAAACCAATTTCAGTCCAAAATTGTCTCTCACCTACGATTTTCTTACAAATTCGACCAAATCCATGGATGCCCATGTTCATTATACCTCAAAGTCGCTCAAGGTCATCAAGACATGTCCATACATGTTCCCATAACAACAAACAACAATGAAAATCGAAATTTACAACAGTTTTTCAAGACAGCAAACTCGAGATCTGCAAACTCATTTTCCCATGATGATGGTGATCCCCATGATCGCGAACCACCTGTTCTGGAATCCTTAACGCACCTATTCCAACCACGGTCATCAGCAATTTGAGCGCTAAGTGGACGAGCAGATTGGGACAGTTCATATGCAAGGTTGCCCGATTTTGTGACCCTTCAATTGAGGGTCTTATACTGCCCCAGTCATCAAATTCGACCTTAATACCTTCAATTTAGGTTGGTAATACACTAGTGATTGTGATGGGGTTGATGGCGGTGGCTGATGGTAGGTGGTTGGTTGAGGTGGAGCAGAGGTGGCGGAAGTCGAGTTGCTAAGGGTTGGGTTGGGGTGGGGGTGGAATTAGAAGAGGATTGTTTTGTTTTATCTTATTTTTTATTTTTTGAATTTAACAAACGTAATTATTGAATGTGAGAAATAGAAAGTTACTCTTTTGCCCCTTTATAAAATGTTAAAAATATGGTCAAAGTTAAATTTTTAATCAACTAATAGAATTGTGGATGGAAACAATTCAAAAGGGCCTCACGTGCAACTTTTGAAAAGGTTAAAGGTGGCGGCTATAACAAATCAAAGATTTGGGAAAAATCTGCTAATGTTTCAAAGGTTTAGAGCTTTTGCTGCAATTATCCAATAAATAAATGGAGACCATCCATCTAGGACGGCAATTCATCTCGTCAACTCGGGCTGCCCATGACTCGGCCCAGAAAAGCCCGAGCCGACCCAACTAGAGGCTCAATAGAATCGAACCCCATTTTGGGAGGACGGGCAGAACCCCAATCGACTCGTGAGCCTTAGAGGGAAAAAAAAAGCCTCCGCTTGGAGGTAGCACAATGCTGCCTTTTATAAGGCAGCCAGCTACACTGCCTTAAAAGGCATCATATTAATAAAATAAAATAAAAAAACAAAAACAAAAGAGCAAACAAAAAAGCAAGCCAGGCCAAGAGGCAACCAGTTGGACTGCCTTAAAAGGTAGCATATTAATAAAATAAAATAACAAATGAGCAAAGAAAAAAGCGAGCATGTCCGGCCCAACTCAAAAAGGACCGAGCCAAAAGCTCGTGTCAAGCCTAATTTAAAGCTCGGCCTAGCTCGGGCCTGGATAAATGTTCGCGTATTTTACCCTAGTCGGCTCGACTCGTTGAGATCCCTTCATCTATCTAGCAATTTAGTCATATATTATTTGTTTGATGGATAAATCGTACTAAAATCATATTATATTTTCTTGAAGTCATGATCTGAAATTCTGGATAGTTTTCATCAAATTCAAATCCAACGTATATGAGTGTCCGGTCTCGTATAATTCTCCTGTCTATTGGCCAATATGATAATGTAGATAAAATTTCAAGCATAGTGACCGGTAGGTCGGGCCGGAGAATCGGTGACCCGGACTCTTGATCAGGCCGGTAGAATATTTTCATGGAATTGCAATTGACTCGGTCAAAACCAAGTTGACCCACCTAGTTAATTGAGTTAATAGGGCGATTTTCATATTAACTCGATCGGTTGACTGGTTTGATCAAGATTTAAAAGTTTGTCCATAAATTTTTTGCTTTTAAAAGATTTGAACCTTAGACATCTAAGTAAAATGAGTTTCATGTAACCACTAGAGATCAATTGTTTATTGTTTTATGTTTGCAATAAATATGTATATTTAAATCATTTATAGTTTGTTAAACATATTTTTTAAAAATTATAATAATTATTTTAATTAAAATGAGTTGAATATTTAACAAAATAATATATTTATGCCTCTGTTTGATATCCATTTTTGGGATAAAATACATTATTGGATTAGTGATTTTTTGGAGAATCTGTAATTAGAAAGTAAAGAAATTTTTTTAAAATACGTGTATAATTATTTTATAAAAGAATGTGTGGTTGAAAATAAATTTTGAAAAAATGCATTCTTGAAAAAATGGGAATCAAACAATGGCATAAATATATAAATAATTAATGATAGATAATTTAAATTTTTTTATTTTATCCAAAAGAAAAATTTTATTCTTTAAACAATAGTTTATAATTATTAAGCATTGACCCATCGATCTAACCACTAGCCCACCAATTCAACCAGTAACCCGAGGCCCGGTGCCTTGACCGGTTCAATGGCCGGGTCGGTTTAATAACTATGATTTCAAGAACTACGTCTATTCTAGCTTATAACAAGTCGGACATTAAGGTTGAGCTTGATGAGGCCATCCACATATAAGCGACGCCTAACAGAACTAGAGGGCTCTCTGAAACTGTTTTCCTGATTAATATTATATTGTTAAGTAGCATCGTGTATAAGCATTGAATTTATCCTTCCTTCGCGTTATCTACAAAGTCCGGTGGTTTTGTCACCCATGTCTTCCATCGAATAGTCACAAAGGTCAGTTCGCCAATATCCACTTACACCGCAGTCATAGCAGCGCCAACCGGACTCAATATTAATGTGTTGCCATCTGTTCTTTCGTTCACATCTATTGGTCAAAAGCAAACATTTGTTGTGACTGTTAATGCAACATTGACTTCAAGCAGGCTATCTGGTATTTTTGTGTGGAACGATGGAATGTTTAAAGTGAGGAGTCCCATTGTTGCGTATGTTGTCAAAAATTTCAAGAGAACTTTGTACTTTTTAAGTGTGTGTGATAAGTGTGTTTTGTGCACTTATCCGGTTACTTGCCAATCAACCATATTGTTTTCTGGTTAGATTTTTCTTGTGTGCAAAATTTTAAAACCAGTGACAACCAAATTTGAACTAATGCTAACCAATGATAGAGACTAACTAGATATCGGGCCCAACATCAAGGCTACTAATATATGAAACCTATTATGACTTAATAATTTTTAAAAGTTTCGTTATTATCTTTCATGTAATTTAGACTAATCAACTTGAAATAAAATACAACATATAAAAACGACAATATTTACAACCGATTGGGACCATTTGCCCTTCCAGTAATCAATACGAAACAACACAATAGAGAACTTTAAAACTTTTATTACTGAAAAAACATAAACGATGCATATGGTATAAAGTACATGAGCCTGCCCAACTATTGGCATGTGATACAAAAGGATATTAAAAAAGAAATATGATGTGCATGGTCTATGAAATGAGTTATACCAACTAGCTCTATTGGATATTATTATTTTTCTTTTATACACATTTATCAAAAATCAAATTTACGTTATTTAACATTTCATAGTATAACATCCAAAAATAATAATAGTAAAGATTGTGAGGCATTTCTATAACATGGTTTAAGAGTACTCGAAAATATGATATAAACAACTATTTTATATTAATTTCGAGTAAGTAATATCTTCTTATAATCACAATATAATCAACTGAAATCTATTCTGTTATCACATCACAATATATTGAGAAATCTCATAAAAATGTACCATCACACTAAAGTATGTAATCATACGTGCATAGACCCTTCACACAAGCCTAAGGAACCCACAGTGCACGAAAATGGGTTTCAAAGACCTATGATAATACATACTTGTACGTGATCAATACCAGTGCACTATAGTACACAATCAAGACCCTAAGTGTACTAAAACAAATATAGTCACAATTCTATTCTATTACATTTGAATATCCTATAATTTAGGTTACACTTTCCATTTCACAATTAACTAATCTAAATTCTTTGTTTTCGCAACATAATAATTTAATAAGCATTTCATAATAATCAGGTAACTTGACAAATGATTCGTAAAAATTTCTCGATATCATCGATTTCTCTTTTTCTTGAAAATATTTAAATTTTCACTAACGTCTATGTACATAAAAACTAATTTGGCTTATAAGCTTTTCCTACTTCTCCGTTATCTCCTGAAATAAACAAGATATTATTCTTGAATTAGAAGCCAATTAATCCATTTCCTTATTAATAGTAGCAAAATAAGAACCAAAATATGCTTTCATTTATTATTTTAGTTAACTTACACAGGCAAGGGCAAGGCCATCACCTTGGTTCCATATTCTCTTACTTCTCATTTTTTCTTCTCATCTAACATATTGCGTCTACATCAATCCATATCGGGCTAATTCTAGTAAGCAAGATTCATATAATTAATCCAATTTTCACATTTTTCCTTACTGACATCAGTACTCAGATCACTCCTTTATCTGCCTTGATTATCCCTTTTATGGATTCATGTGTTTCCAATTCCACAATTAAAGTATAAATACATATACTAAAATAATTATCTTGCCAAACCTTTTTCAATTCCAATTCATTTTATTACACGCTTTGTTGTGAATAAGGGATGAAACGAGATTTGGGAACGAGAAGAAAAAAGCAAAGATTGTAAGTTCAGCAACTAAGTCTATTTATTATAGGTTTTGTAATGGTGAAAATGTTAAAGTTTTTTGTACACCATCCCTCTCACAATGTGAGGGGGTCCACATGAATATTATATTTGTGGACCCTCTCATTGTGAGAGGGGTGTATGGGTGTACAACAATAAGTGTTGTACACCCAGCACAACTGATGTTAACATTCCACTTCTTTTTCAATTCAAAACCATTACAATGGCTCATATATCTAATTCACCTTCAGAGCCCAATAATTAGTTATTGCATTTACTTATTCCCCAACTCATAATTCATAAATCAAGGTATAATGACTGCTCTGCAACGTCTAAAATGTGAAATTTTTAATTGAAAAAAATAAATAAAGTGGAATAGGCATGGTTTGCCTAGCTTAAGAGTAGGCCCTAGTTTACATTTTACCGATTAAAAAAAAGGAGGGGGAGGGGGGGAATAGGCCCTTGTCTAAGCCCCATTTTTCAATAATATATTTTTCTCTAAACTTATTTTCAACCACGTGTTCTTTGACTAAAATAATATTATATGTAAATTTAAAATTGTTCCTACTTTTTAACAACACATTCTCCAAAAATTCACTACTCTGTGGTAAACTAGAGAGAAAAATGAGAAGAATCTAGAGAAGAAAATACGTTCATGTGTTTTATTGAGAATCAAAACTCTATATTTATACGGAAGAATTGAGGATACAATTGTAATAAAAACTAGGACTGTATGGTATGATTGTCATTCACTAATGAAATATTATTTACAACACTCTCTCTTGAATGACTTATTATAAAATATATGTCTTATTAAAACCTTGTCAAAAAATTCAATGGGACAAAACTAAATTGAATGAAAAAAGTACAGCTGTTCCTGATTTTAATAAATGAAAATTCTTGTACCAAGCCATCCTTGTCTGATACGTCAATGTTTTTAATATTGTAATTTCTGATGAAGTATATCTCATGTTGTCTTGTATAGTCTTCAAATAATATCATCCTTATACGAGATATTAATCAATCTTTGATGATTGTTGTAACATGATGATTCGAAAAATAATTCTTGTTGATCTCTTCGGGAGTCTTATACATATTAGAGTGTTATTTCGAGGATAAATGTCATGTAGGTTATGGATATTCATTACACACAAAAAAAATCCTTGTTAAAATTTTATCAGGAAAAAAAGCTTTGGAAAAAATTCTAATGGAGGAAAAAAGAATACATTATTCTTTTAAGTGCAATACAAAAGTTTTCTCGTTAAAAATCTTGTTAGAAAGATTCAATTGAACAAAACCTTGGTCAAGAGAAAAAAACGCACAACCCGTATTTACTCCATCTCATGATAACATCACTTGAATTCTGCTTCGGCATATTAAATCTTTCAGGTATAACATTAATAGTAATGTCAGATGAGTTGAATGTATTGTATTTCAAATTTTACGCATCATCAAGATAATATAATATGATATGAACTAGTGATTTTATAAACCACGATCTTAGTAAAAATCATTATGCGAAGAGTTGTATATTACATATTATGACTTTATTTTTCTTATTTCCTTTTAGCATAAGTATATACTTTTAGATTTTGCACTGTAAGTCCAAAAACTTCAGGTTCCTCTAGTAAATTCAATTTAGAATTTCGTTCCTTTTATTTGGTTAATCATTACCTCAATTGTTATATTTTGGACATTTTATTTTGATTTCTCTTTATTTGATGCAGTACATATAGACAAACCTTTGAGAATGTCTAACATTGGCTACTGAATTGAGAGATCATGCCGACTCCACATAGTCTTAATGATGACAGGAAACAAATTCGACCTCGATCACCTCGAAGCCATCAATGAGCAAGAAGCTCAACTCTTCACTGTGAAAGAGGGACTATTGTTCCTCGAGACGTCAACACTTGAAGCGCGTAACATGGAGAAAGCTTTCCATTCAATTATGTTGGACATTTATCAGATTATAAGCAGAAAAGCCCTGGTGGCTCAGGAGGTTGCTGCTGCTAATATTCCTGGTCAAGGCACTGCCATTAAGATTGGAGATTATTCTGGCAACTCGAACAGGAGACAGTGTTGTTCTAATTGAAGTATAGTACTTAAATGTTACTTATTATATCTTGAGAATGTTACTAAACAAAGATAAACAGATTATCGAGAACTATTTTCTTGAATTGAATCATTCGATTGATCGGCAATCGTTGGTGGATCAAACTGTATAATTTGTAAGTCATTTCAAAATTAAAGTTTAGGGAATGAAAAGCTACATTTGCCAGTAATAAGCTCTTTGTAGAAATTACTATTTATCTTCCATTTTTATCCAATCCTTTTGCAAATGTACTTACTCTTGACTCAAGTTCTTATATTTTTCCCACACTGGCGATTAGCCTGTGTTGGCAAGGACATACCATCAAAGCTCACAGTATGACAAGAAGTAAACAACGATGAGAGTGATCGGTGAGCTTTTCCAACATTTGATGGATAAATGACACAACAAAATGTTTTATTAATAACTAGAAAAAACCATAGTGCAGAGTTGAAAGGAAGACTCGAACTCCAACTAAAGATGGGATAAAAGTAGGTTGATTGCCCCTCATGAGGTGGTCGAGTTGTTGGAGTAGGCAAGCGTGGAGGCCTTTGGTCTCGAGTTCGATTCCCCCTACCAACACTTTCTTGATCGAGCATGTCGCACAAGGCTTGTCTAGTGAGGGTTACCTGGCTGGCCTGGTTTGCAGGCTATTACGTCAACCCGATGGTTTACCCAATACTTACCTGAAGGATAGCGGCTGCAGGTTCTCCTATCATTAAAAAAGAAAAATGTAGGTTGTTTATATTTACACCACATTTTAATTATAAGTAGTCCTTGTTTGAGCCACATTCTACTAAAAATTCATTTTCTCAAGACTCATTTTTAACCACACATTATTCAATAAAATAATATTACACCAAAATCCAAAATATTTTCTTAATTTTTAACCACATATTCTTCATCAATTTATTATTCAAAATGCATGCTTTCCTCCAAAATGTTAATATCATTAACATTTATTTATTATCATACTTATATTCTTAAAATTGTTCATCATCACATTCTTCTTTTTAACATTTTATTGGTCAGAATATCTTGCCCTTAATTATGATTTTCGTTCTAAAATATTGTCAACGTGTTTTAGAAATGGGGGTAAAATGTTAAATTGCATTTTTACAGTATTATTTGTTTTGCTTATTTAAAAATGCAATGGTTAAATAATCTTTGCACTCAGTAAAATACAATGATGAAAATTTTATTAATCAATGTCACATTATATAATAAATAATATTACTCTTAAAATTGCGATGAGTTTCAAAATAGAACAACAATCAAGCATGGCTACTCCACGTTTTGGCCATGGGAAAGTAAACGTCTCCGCCAATTACGTACCGAAGTTGAGGTAAAGACAAGTGTAAAACGTGCCTACAAAAAAGTCTTATAATACAATGAGAAAAAACGGTTTGGACCAAACATTATTGTGCTTCATATGATAATTCGACAGAATTTACACATAATTGAAAAATGATCTTTAATTTGACACAATTCTTTTTTAGATCACTAGACAAAAGTTTTCATGATTATATTTCGTAATTTTTTGTGAATGTAAAAGGAAAAAACTCACATTATTTTTGAAGTCTAATCGACATACCCCAATTTTAAATAAATGAAGAAGTGCAACCATAACATGATAGGCCTATTGATAAATTAACTGAGCTGGGGGTACAGACTCAGCTCCTTACAGACCCCTTACAGGGTCCACATGGGGTGGGGTTACAAGAGCTAAGTGTTTTCAAGATCACATTTCATAATTAAGAACTACAAGATTTTCTTTCAAAAATCAGATGTAATTAAATTTTTAATAATAATAATAATAATAATAATAATAATAATAATAATAATAATAATAATAATAATAATAATAATAATAATAATAATAATAATAATAATAATAATAATAATAATAATAATAATAATAATAATAATAATAATAATAATAATAATAATAATAATAATAATAATCAAACCCCAATTTTAAATAAATGAAGAAGTGCAACCATAACATGATAGGCCTATTGATAAATTAACTGAGCTGGGGGTACAGACTCAGCTCCTTACAGACCCCTTACAGGGTCCACATGGGGTGGGGTTACAAGAGCTAAGTGTTTTCAAGATCACATTTCATAATTAAGAACTACAAGATTTTCTTTCAAAAATCAGATGTAATTAAATTTTTAATAATAATAATAATAATAATAATAATAATAATAATAATAATAATAATAATAATAATAATAATAAATCCACACTATCCCATAACCCAAATTCAATTATTTCCCAAACCCTAAAAATTATTCTACCCTTTTTTCCCTCTCTGTTGCGCCACCGTCGACAGCCGTTCTCCTCTCTTGCGCAGCCTTCGTAAACCTAAAATCATATCACCCTCCTCTCTCTCTCTCTCCATCTTCGATTTGGCTGTGTTGTGATGTTGGTACAGTGCTGGGGGTGGTCTCAAGAAGCCATCGTCGGAGAGCTCCGCCAACAGCGCCATTGCCGAATCTATTGATGCTACTGGGCGTCTTCCCTCTTGCTCCATCGCGATCTATTTATTTCTGCATTTTGTTGGCTGATGGTTTTTTGTACGATTTTGCTGTGTTGTGATGTAGGTGCAGTGGTGCGATGCTGTGGGTGGTAGTGTGTGGTGTGCGTAGTGGTGGTGTGCGATGCTAGGTGGTGGTGGTACATGATGAGAAGAGAGTTTATAACCAGTTATTTTGGCGGCCATGGTGGTGCAAGTGATAGTGTTTGGCAATGGTGCAGCGATGGTGTAAATGGTGGCGCAAGTTATAGTTTTCGATGGTGGTTGTGATGGTCACGGTGGTGCACTTTGTTTGTTTGTTTGAGTTGGTGGTGTTGATGTCGGTTGTCATTAGGTGGTGGTGGTTCTAGTGGCGATGGTCTGCCAGAGGAGTGGTCACAAATCATTTGGTTGATTACAACTAATAAATTGATTAATGTGTGCCAAATACATATTATGTGACCCATATCAATAAAAAATGTGTTAAATTGTCACTAATAATTTGGTAATTTATGACACTTTAATTTGAGAAATTTGTGATCGAGAAATAAGTTTGTGACCTATAAATTTGTAATTTGTGACGAAAAAACTTTTGTGACCACTTAATTCGATAGTTTGTGACCAATTTATATAAAATTGTGATCTTATTATATATAATTAATAACATATATTTTTAATTAATCATTTTATAAATAAAATTTAATTGATATCTGATTTTTGAAATTCTAAACATTATATCTTAATTTTGAAATTGGTTATACTTACTCTCTTAGATATGAAATTTTACCTTCTTTTTTTTTCCATTTTTTATTGCCTCGGTGGGCCCAACCCATTAGAGAGGTCGGTAAGACTCCAGTGAAATGAAGCCCTGTACACAGGGCTTTATTGTTGATAAATATATCTTTAATAATTATCTCTTAATCTAGTAGTTTATTGTCACAAGATAAGCTGCAAAATGCACTTAAGCCCCTTTTAATCTCTTTGTAAACCACTAATATTTTCACATACAACAACTAAGATTGTGAAGAGATAGTGCCAAAATATATTAAAACTATAATTTGTTATTTAAAAGGTAAAGTTTACTAAATCCAGTTGTTATTTAAAAGGGAAGATAACATATGTGGCCCCCCAATCTTTCAAAAACGTATAGATATATTAACCTTTAAAAATAGCACCTCACATCCCAACATTTGGAAAAAAATGCATGACTCATCTATTTTGACAGAATCCATCCAATTTGACATTTAAGATTGTCCTCCCATTTAGATGAACAAACAAAAAGAGGCAAAATGAAAATGTAAACGAAAAATTGCAACGTATGTCCAAAACATTTTCAAAAATGCAAATAAATTTCACTATAAGCAATTAAAAATAGAGTGACAACAATAGAAAAATAAAAGAATTTAAAAAATAAAAAGGAAATAGTTTCTTCAACCCAGTGCCACCACCACCGCCCACTTATATAAGTAATGAAAGAAAAAAAAACAGTTAAAGTAAAAGAATAATTAAACAAATGAAAATGTCAATCTTGCCCCCAAACCCACCCAACTCCACACCGTCCCCACCATCCAACTAAACCAAATTCCCATCACCAATCAGCCATTTGTCATTATTGGTATTTGAACTCGCAATCATCTAGAATAAACTATAATTTAAGGAGAGCTTTATAAAAGATGTTAACTATCTCAAAGAGAATAGATTAAGAAAATCGTCGAAGAATCTTGGCTCATTATCATCATCATCTAGTAACATCATCTTTGAAATCGCGAACACATCTCCCAAATGATGTGATCATCACTTAGACGGTCACTCCCAACGTGACAAGTGGTATTTTTGACATCATCACCTCATCCCCCCTCCCCCACCAACCAGAAATAAGCAATAATTACTTAGATGACACGTAATCATAACCTAGACCACAACTGATGAAAATTTATTGTTCAAAATCAATAAACACGTGTGTGGAATGGAATGAACAAAATTAGAACATAAAACTAAAACCAGAGGCCCAAGATGAATGCCATGCGACCGCAAAATCAATAAACACGTGTATGGAAAGGAATGAACAAAATTGGAACATAAAACTAAAACGGGAGGCTCAAGATGAATGTCATGTGACCGCATATCGCATGGCCACAACCCGAAACTGGAGAGGCCAGTTTGAAGAACTCCATGTGGTCGCATGGTAGTAACAAGTGACCGTTGGAGGTCATTTCTAGTAATTTTTTTTGCGGCTTTTGGAGGGTTTCTTGCAACCTTTCAACATGTTTTTGGCACCAATTCGTGACATTGATTGAGGCCTATAAATAGGCCATGGATGATCAATGAAAAATATAGAAATTATATTATAAATATATGATGAACATTCTTTCATTCCACAAGAAGAAATCAAGGTCTTCTTCATCCATATTCAAATTCCCCTAGTGTTCTTCAAATTTTGGAGAGTCACACAAATGCTTAAGTGTTTTGATTCTCTACAAAGTTTGATTAATCCTACAAAACATTTGCCGCGAGACTCTTTAAGTAGCAAAATTATATACGAGAGGAGGCAAATATCGTTTAAGAACAGCGATATAATGTCGTGTTTGAGCCTTCATATTTATTTAGGTTTTTCCAAGTATTTTAATCTTCTTGAATTTCCATTTCTCGATTTCTTCTCCAAATCCCGGTGTGATAATTTCCCAACAACAACTACAACCTAAATAGTATGATGACATGCATTGCCAATCACAAACCTCAAATGTGGATGGTGACAAGCACTTTCAGGTCGATCATATTGTTTGTTATAAATGCCTATAAATGGGACAAATGTCTCCTCCTAAAAGTCAAGCTCAATGAGTTCTCTCTTATCTACTTCCAAGTTCAATCAATCAAAATTAGCATTTTTATTTTGGTAAAATCCAACAATTACTCCACAAATATCATATATAGTTATCAAAATTTGTCATCTCATTTTTAGTCGTCAATAGTCACCTCTTTATACATCTCCAAGAAGCCATTACCTCCCGCCATGAACACCACTGCAACTCACGATTTGAAGACTTCAAATCTACCATCAATGACCTCTCTCAAGTTTACCATTACTGTATAATCCATTTATCCTCCACCACAATTTTCAGCCCTCGTTTGTGGCAATAAATAAATGGATAAGAAATACTCTCAAAATACCCATTTTATTCTTGATTCAAACTTTAAAACAAAAGTTTCTAGACAGTTTATGTTATAATCTTAAAGTTTTACTTCGACATGTTGACTGCTTTTGATATATTAATCAATAAATCATCTGACGAACTGATTCTTCCTTTTGTTGAGAGGTCGTATTTGAACCATTTGGGGAAGAAATTGCTGAAATATTTTACTTTCGAAGATCCGAAACTAAGGAGATGGTGAAAATTAAAATCATATTTTTAGTAATTTTTTATAGAAGTTGATAAATTGTATGGTTGAAAAGTTATGGAAGCCATAAAATATGTGGTTGAATGAATTATTGACTTTAACTTAAATTAAGATTTAGATTTTAATTGGTTTCAAATAGGGGCTAAATCTCAATGCAATTAGTTTTATTTGGGTGTGATTTTAGGTTGGGTGTAATTATTTTATGGAATAGTCGCAATTGATTTTATTTTTCTTTTTTATGTGATTTTAGGCGGAGTGTGATGTTTTATGGAATGGTAGCAATTGATTTTTATTATTATTATTATTTTTTTTTGGGTGGCGACAAGAAATGTTTTGGACGTGATAGGAGGCAATGCTAGTTTTGGGTGCAATATACGGTGGTGGTGATTTTGGCTATGGATTTCGGGGTAGTTGTATAGTGGTGGGATGGATGTTGGAGATGATAAAGAATACTTATTCTCAAATTAACATAATTGTAAATCGTTTGTTTATTGTATTTTGAATAAGCAAAAGAAACAAATATTGTAACAATGTGATTGTTACAATATTGTGTGAACCTCAATTTAAAGCATGTTAACAATATTTTTTTAACGAAAATCATGATTAAGAATAAGATTTTTTGATTAATGAAATGTTAAAAATAAAAATATGATAAAGAAAAAAAATTAAAGACATAAGTGTGATAATTAATATATATTCATGATCTAAAATAAAATTAAAATGTGGTGTACATACACACACACACACACACACAAATCATCCCTTTTTTTTTGAAAACTTTTAAGAAGGGCAAAATTGTCTATATATATATATAAAATCACCAATTACTTGAGTGGGAATATGTAGATAGACAATTTTGGCCGTCTTAAAAGTTTTCAAAAATGGGATGATTTGCATTTTTGAAAATATTTGGGCTTTAACTACAATTTCTCCTTTACTTTTTCATATGGCTTCCTTTTCATTCTTTGTTCACTTAAATGGAGAGTCCTATCAACATGAAAGAAACATGCCTATTTTTCAAACATTGGGGGTTTCTGATGCTATTTTTAAAGGTTAGGGATACATTTTTTGAATGGTGGGGGCTTATGCTATTTTTTTTGAATGGTGAGGCATAAATTTTTTGAAAGATCAAGGACCAAATATGCTATTATCCCTATTTAAAATTGATATGTCACCTAGGGCCAATGGACGGTGTGCAATACGACGTCATATTGCACTTTTTGTCCTAAATACGCCAAAAGTAATCCGAGAAAGAAAAACATCGTATTGTTCATCGAAACTGCCGCTGAAGCATTCATTGATGGTGCAACACCGAGAACACACACAAGGAAAACAAGAGCGGAAATTTCACTGTAAACCCATAATTTTTTGTTCCTTTATTTACTAAAAAAATTAGATAAACAAGAGAAGGGATTGTGAAATGCAGACGGAAGCGAGAGTTGGGGTGGTGGTGAAAGGTGGAGGATTGAATACTGGGGCGGGGCATGGCTCGGTGGTCATGGAGCCGCCGAAGCAAAAGAAACAGTCGTAGATCGGGGCTTTATCGCAGCTTCTTGTCGGAGGAGTAGCCGGCGCCGTCAGCAAGACTTGTACGACTCCTCTCGCCCACCGCACAATTCTATTTCAGGTATTTTTCCTCTTCTGTTTTTTTTTTCCTTGATGTTTTTATTTATGCTAAAAGATTAGGATTAGCTGTAATCTATAGTTTTTTTTTTTTTTTTTTTTTTTTTTTTTTTTTTTTTAATTTTTTTTTTCCTTAAAACAAAAATTAAAGAAGATGGACTAATTGATGCATTTGTTCAGATTTTTCCCTGCATCTCCAATGGTGCACCATTTTTTGGTGCAAAGTTGCTCCAATGCAACATCAAATTTTGCACCATTTTTCAAAGTGAATAGTGTTGCAAATATGGTACAATACTATCCACTTTGTACCATTTGATGCAAAGTGTAAAATGTCTCTTTTGCCCTTATTTAACATTTTTCAAATAAATTTGTTAAGGGTATTTATGTCATTTGTGATATATATTTTTTAATACAATAAATTATTTTATTATTATTATTATTATTATTATTATTATTATTATTATTATTATTTGCATTTAAAGTAAATTTTAAATGTCAGACATAATAATTAATAAATTAATTAAAAGATAAAAACAATTTAAAATACAATAAACACGATTATTTATTAAAGTTATCACAAAATATATTAAACAATGACATACATACAATAATCTAATTTTATTTTAAAAAAATGATACATAAAAAACTCACATCGCACCTCGAAATGCATTAATCGATCATTTGTGGGATGGACATATGAATTTCGAGAATTAAATTGCAAAAATTTTGCGACTTCGTAATATTGTCTATTCAAATTCGAAATGCGTTGTACCATTTTCTAATGGCATGATTTCATATTTTCGTTGTTGTGGTGTTTTTATTAATTGTTCTATGTTTTTTATATTTATTAATGAATTTAATATTTTTCGTAATGTAACGTAATTATTTATTTAGTAATTCATATATTTATAAAATAATTAAATAAATAATATTTCAAATAAATAAATTATAAAGAATAAAAAATGGAAGAAAATTGTTAAAAATTGTTCATATGGTGTAACTTTTGGTGTAATGGTTGGAGATGAATTTTAGTTTGGTGTAAGATTTGGTACAAAATTTGATGTAAAATTGTGCAAAATTTGGTGCAGGGTTGGAGATGGCCTTAGTGCATGCTGTTTTCTTGCTATTTTTCTTATGCTTTTGTTGAATTGAATTTGAGAATGTCATGTCTATCCAGGTGAAATGAAAATTGAAGCACTCTTAAAAATAACAATTGAGTTAATTTCTATGGGTTGGCTGGTCAATCTCAGGGGAGAACTAGACTTCTAACCAGGTTGGGTGATCTATTTACGATTTCAGTAAAGAAATAAATAGGCCTTTCTTTTGCCTTCATTTTTCCAAAACTCATTTTCAACCACATTCTTTAATAAAATGATGTTACATGTAAACCCAAAATTCTTCTTTATTTTTTAATTACACATTCTCCCAAAAATCACTGTTCTGAAAGACCAAAACACATTTTCTCTGGAAACCCATTTTAATGGAGCCAAAAAGTATTAAGAAGACGTAAACAGGTCAAAATGTTTGAAGGATCTTAGCGGTTAGTAGTGGCATAGTCGTGCATAGCATCGCTCTGTCTCAATCTCTTAATGTGTAATTATTTTGGATGAAATTCCCACGTTTTCTTTAGATATAATAATCTATGACATAAGTGATTGTGGCATCATTTTATCTGCAGGTGCGAGGAATGCACTCAGATGCTGCTAGCTTAAGAAAGGCTAATATATGGCACGAAGCGTCACGGATCCTTAGAGAGGAAGGATTTCGTGCATTTTGGAAGGGAAATCTGATCACAATCGTCCGTCGTCTTCCCTATTCTTCTTTTAGTTTTTATGCATTCGAACGTTACAAGAATGTTGGTATAAACGTTCTGTGAAGGAACCCTTATTTTGCAAAGTTTTTCATAGTTCAGTTTTTTAGGTATATACTTTACCTTTTCATGTGATAGTTGCTTCAGTTCATTTTGGGGTTTGAAAGCCAAGGAGATAACATGAGTGCAGACCTTTGTATACGACTTGTAGGTGGTGGTTTGGCTGGAATAACTGCTGCTTCTGTTATGTATCCTCTAGATCTTGTAAGGACACGCCTTGTAGCCCAGGTAAATAAAGAATATTTGGTATTTACAAGAATATTTTTGTTCTTATGTCGAAACATGATCACTCGCAATTTGCATTATTATATTGGATCACTTGACCATGTGCTCGTTTAGAGTTTATTGATATACTATTGCCACTGCTCCACAAGATTGATTCTTTTTGGTATTGGGAATACGTACAACCTTATGTGATATGTACATTGTACTTTGGGAATGTATGCTATCTGCAGATTTAATAATTATGCTTCCTCCGCTTTTTTAATATTTACTTTTACTCTCTGTTTTGTTTTTTCTTTTCGAACTTAAATTTATCTTTTGTTAGGGGGAATGAAAAATGTCGGTGTAAATTTTCTCTCACCAATAGTACCCTTTTCCTAAGAACTCTAAAAAATGTTGTGTTTGGCTAACAGTTCCGGTGGTGATGCTGACTAATAGGCTACGTTGTCAATTCTTTCGAGTATCTCAAAAATAGGAATGGCAAAATTACCTGTTGAACCCGATACTCATGGACCTGCCCTGAACGGGGCGAGGATTACCAGCTTAATCGAATAATCAGGTCGGGTACGAGGTGAAAAATTTGGACCCGAGGCTGTTGCGGATAATGGGGGTCCCATCCCGTTTAAACTTTTTTTTTTTTTTTTTTTTAGAATTCAATACTTTAGGCCCTTGTTTGAATATTTGATTCCCATTCTTTTTAAAATATATTTTTGTCTCTCTTCTTTTCAACCGCACATTCCTTAATAAAATTATATTACACAGAAATTCAAACTTTTCCTTATTTTATAACAACACATTCACCATCAATCTACTATTTTAAAATGCATTACTCCATTGGCACTTCCAAAGTCTTGCAAGGACTAGCTCTCCTTGTCTTGCACATGCCATCCTTTTAGTGTATGTGAAATATCTTTCGGTTTGATTAACTGCTGAGGATGATCTGTATATTTGTATTTTCTTTGCTATAGTCTTCTCCAAATTGAAGAACCATCTCTCTTTGGAATAAAAGTATTCTATAGTATCTGGTTGTGTGGCCTATCCACGTACGGATTTAAATTCCTATGTTCCAAAAAGTTAGTTGAAAACTCTGGAAGATATGTAGTTGATTGTGTTCCAATGCCTTGAGCTGAATTTGTATTTATCTCATATTATGATTTTTTTTTAATAAAAATTTAACTCGCAGTGATTCAGGCACTATAGTGTGTTGCAAATTAAATTTTCTTCCTTGTACCGATGTATTATTTTGTTTACTACAATTGAACAGTATCATGCTTAATCTTTACATTTTTATGGGAAAATTGGAGTCGAGGTACCAAATCTTTCGCTTATTAGTAGACTTTGCTCAAACTTTTCATTTGTGCCACTGGAGGTACCAAACCTTTCAAAAATTCACACCCGAAGTCCAAATGGATGGAAACCGTTAGTTGACCAAGAAAAGTAAATTTTGACCTATTTCGACCAAATTGGAATGGGTAAAATGGTAACTTGATAATTACAATATCAAATAAATTGAACAAAAAAATCAAGAAAAAAAATCAAAAAATTAAGAAAAGAAATTAAAAAAGGGTTATCTTCTTCAACCTCCCCACGCTATCGCACCCCACCCCACCCCACCCCACCCCCCATCAACCCAAACCCAAAACAGCCGCCTGAGCCACTACCCAAAACCACCATCATTCTTCGGCCACACCACTACACAAACCACCGCCCAAACCCAAAACGGCCACCTGAGCCACTACCCAAAACCACCATCATTCTTTGGCCACACCACTACACAATCCACCGCCCAAAACACATGGCCCATTAATTCAACAATAGGAAATCAGTGAATTCGGTCATTTTTTAATAACACGGGTTAGAAAAAACCACCTCATAAACGACAACAAGATGAGCATTTTATTAGAAATTTGGAATATAATTAGATCGTTTATTCACTGTTAGTATTAGGTGATTGAAATAGTTGATAATTGTGTTTTTGGGACGACATGGGAAAGAATTGAGCCGTGCGTCGACTGCAAAAAATGCAGAGGCACTACGAAGTGATATTGAAAGCAGCAAGGAGGTTGGTAGCACAGAGGCTGAGCGAGAAAGAAACGAATCTGCCAAAGGCGATTGAGAAAGAGAAAGAAATGGAGAATGATGGTGGTTTTGTAGTGGTTCGGGTAGCTGTTTTTGGTTTGGACAGGGTGGGGATAGGGTGGCATGCGGGTGGGGGTGGGGTGGGTGAAGAAGGAGATGAATAGTTTCTTTTTTAGTTATTTATTTTAATTATTTTATTATAGGGTTAAGTAACTTTTACCTTTTTACCTTTTTCAATTAGTCAAAAATTGGTCAATGTTTAATTTTATTAGTCAGCTAACGGTCAAATTGACGGTTTCCATCCATTCAAACTTCAAGTGTAGATTTTTGAAAGGTTTGGTACCTTCAGTGGCACAAATGAAAGGTTTGAGCAAAGTCTGTTAATAAACGAAATGTTTAGTAACTCGGCTGCAATTTTCCCTTTTTTTATTTACTTGTTTGATATCTTTTAGTAGGAGGTACCAACGAACTGATTGAAGATGCGAAGAATGATGTATATAGTTGACCATCAAATTTTGTCAAGTAGATTTTTGGAGTGTGCCAAATGATCTGACGGCTTAAGCTACTTTTGCAGGTTTGTCACTTGGTATGTGTTATTACAGCTACTGGGACATGCATACTTGACATTTTAACATTCTCATTGACGAGGGAGCCAATGGAAACAAAAATTCTTTGTTCGGTTTTGACTTAGGCATGTACAAAATGCTAAATCGACTTTGCCATAAGGCTCCATGTAGCCTTCCAAGCTAACTATGTTGTCGGTTCAATTTGTTATTTGCTTGTTTTTCTTATATTTTGAATATATTATTAACATTTTGTTTTAAAATATTGCTGGAAAATATTGTTTTAAAACTAGCTGATAATCAAGAAAAACCTCCATTTCTAACTTCTGAAACTCCAAGGAAGCTAGAGATGAAACTGAGCACTCGAATGATGCAGAATCATTATATACGAGATATTCGAACGAAAGATGGAAGAAAGGAACCTGGGATCTAAACATGTTTGTTTAGCATGGTAGAATGGATTTGAATGCTGTGATTGTTGCAAGTAAACTAATATTACTATTCACAGTTGAAAATGCAATCAAAATTTAGTTCATAGGCTAAGAAATCTCTGCATAATTTGCTTTACTTTTATCGCTTATCTAGCACTACACACTAAACGTGCTCTTAGTTATATCCTTATGAGGTGTTTGAATCCTTGACTCTTGTACCAATTTTCTAAGGATGCAAAAAATAGAGATTTAAGTCAAATATAAAACATTTAGTAGCTTAATAAATCATGTATTAGATGACTTCCAGAACACTTCTGAGGCAAGTTTTTACGAAACTCTCCTATTATCATCACTGCAATCTTAACCCCTTAGACTCACTATCCGTGGACGAACCTTGCACTTTTTAAGTTTAACTCTCTCAACCAAGAAGCCTTAATCAAAATGTGGAAGTCATGATTATGATTAAGATTAATCGTCTAGTACTGGAACTCAAGTTTGTATCATCTAATCAAACGTACTAACCTGATGTAGAATTAAGGGTTTATAAATGGTCACTTTACTCAAAATAAACCAATAAAATTCTAACCAAACTGCAAATTTTTTTCTATAAACCCTGTAGAAGTGAGGAGGAGAAAGTTTCTTGAAAAGCATCCAGAAGCAGCAACACATGGAGACCAGGTGCTATTTAGAAGCTCTATCATACCCCTTGGTGGGCATGGATCAAACATTCTCATTTCCCCGAGGCTAAGCTCCTAAATGGTTAAACCTTTCTTATCTATAACTTTACACTCCTATATATGACAAACAAACGAATCTCTTGTTCTCAACAAATTTAAAGTCCGCAATACGAGCATTTCTCAGCTCTCGTATGTATTATTTATTGCAAGTAGAGCTGCAATGGTGGGATTTTTCATGTCCTATGTTGTGGATTCTTTGACAGGGATTGATGTGGTTGGTCAAAAAGGAAATTTCATATGCAAAGCTGCTCTCTTTCTTACAATGGGAGTGATCCTTATTAGGACTCAAGATTTTGAAACTATAGCTGAGGAGGCTACATTTTATGACAAGCAATGGTAAGCATCATGGCAAAATCATGATAAACCTTGCACTTTTTAAGTTTAACTCTCTCAACCAAGAAGCCTTAATCAAAATGTGGAAGTCATGATTATGATTAAGATTAATCGTCTAGTACTGGAACTCAAGTTTGTATCATCTAATCAAACGTACTAACCTCATGTAGAATTAAGGGTTTATAAATGGTCACTTTACTCAAAATAAACCAATAAAATTCTAACCAAACTGCAAATTTTTTTTCTATAAACCCTGTAGAAGCGAGGAGGAGAAAGTTTCTTGAAAAGCATCCAGAAGCAGCAACACATGGAGACCAGGTGCTATTTAGAAGCTCTATCATACCCCTTGGTGGGCATGGATCAAACATTCTCATTTCCCCGAGGCTAAGCTCCTAAATGGTTAAACCTTTCTTATCTATAACTTTACACTCCTATATATGACAAACAAACGAATCTCTTGTTCTCAACAAATTTAAAGTCCGCAATACGAGCATTTCTCAGCTCTCGTATGTATTATTTATTGCAAGTAGAGCTGCAATGGTGGGATTTTTCATGTCCTATGTTGTGGATTCTTTGACAGGGATTGATGTGGTTGGTCAAAAAGGAAATTTCATATGCAAAGCTGCTCTCTTTCTTACAATGGGAGTGATCCTCATTAGGACTCAAGATTTTGAAACTATAGCTGAGGAGGCTACATTTTATGACAAGCAATGGTAAGCATCATGGCAAAATCATGATGATCCTAAAAAGTAACGTGCTTGGAATGTTTAGCTGATTTGGTTGAATTTTGTGCGGGAATTTTGTAAATCCAAATTTAATTGTGTGCATGATGTCAAGTTTCATATTGTTTTGATTTTAATATTCATATAGCACACAACAACGAGAAATACTAAATATGCTGGCTATGCACATATAGTATCAAACATGATCACAAGTGGGTCCACGAATTGTGATCCATCAAACATGGACTAGATCAATGCACTTGGTGCATCTAATCTAGATCGATAATATAAATCTTTTTCTACCATTTGGTTTAATTTACCCTGGAGTTCAATTTATTGTGGCTTCTACTTGATTCTCTGCAACCATTGACTTCATATTTGTAGAGATAGGGGACATAACTAAGATCTAACCTAGAGACAAGAAATTCATGAAAATATGAAGCCACTTTATTAGGCGGATGAATGGACAAAAAATAAATAAATAAATAAAAATAAAAATTCTTCTTGGATTATTCATGTCCAGTCTCGTGTAAAAAACATAATATAACGAATGGGTATTTGGAACCATATTATGTTTGTATACACAAGATTGTCAAGATATGGTGAACATAATATGTGTAAAAAGTCTTTACATCAATAAGTACTCCATAGGCCAAGGTAATACTTGCGCATAATCAGTCGAAGAGATCAATCTGTAGGTCGTGCTCACTTGCCATAGCCATCCCCAGGCAAAGACATGTAGGGCACATGACCTGTAAAGAAAAGGTATTTAAAGATTCTTAAGAACCAATTCAACGGGTCTACACATTCATAGTATTTTTACATGCCTAGCAACAACTACAAGATTGTTCCATCGAACGCCATCAAACTTAAGTTGGGCTAGAACATCAATATTGTCATCAACATTCCAAGTACCAACTTCTGAAACAGAAAACAACCAAAAATACTGGACCTAAAATCCCCAAAAATCTTGGACCCAACCTAGTTCAACCTAGATCCATCACTAGACAGCAAATGAAATTCAACTATATCTTCCAATCTCTTAGCCCCAGTTTCAAATTCCATATGTACTATCTCAATCTATCCAATAAATTTTTCTTAGTTTAGCAAATAACAACTGTACCAATCACTTCTGATGTGAAACCCATAGCAACGATGACTATGAAACCCACAACTAGATTGATGCAGAACCCAAGAACACCAATAAATAACCCGGTTTTGGAGTTGAACCCATCAAAGTGAAACAGGAAACCCAAAGATAACAAAGATACAATGAATCCCTTGTTTACAAATTGAAGAACCTTCAATCTGATGTTGAACGCCACAAGAATTTCTCCTTGATAAGTTCGAATAATTGCTCAATGGAAGAACATTTGGAAGAAAGCGAAAAGCCTCTCTTTTAATTGAATAATATGTCGAAAGTGCTTACAAAATATTGAATATGTTCTATTTATATAAGAAACCCATAAAAAAACCTAAAAAAGTCGTGCATAATGTTTTAATTAAGGTAAAAGACCTCAAAACATGGAATCCTACCGAAAAAGGAAAATATCGCGAAAACTAAAATTCCCTAAACTACTACGTCGCTCGAGTGACATCGAGCTAAAAGCGAGTGACGTACTGTCGCTCGAGTGAAACCCCAGCGAAAAGCGAGCGAAAATGATTCTGCTTTTCTTGCTCGAGTGATGTCCCAGCGAGAAGTGAGCGAAATTTCGACACGTTATCAACTTCGTTCTCGACTTGAATTAAGTTCAACCACTTGGATTCGGCTCTCGAGCTCATCACCAAACTTGTTCATTTTTGTTCCAAGACCGATATTTCTTTAATTGTTGATTGAACCAACATTCCCATCGCTTGATTGACCTTATTCGCCCTTGACCGAGTCATTGGACCAACTCCAACTATCAACGGATCTCTACTCGAACTTGAATTCTCAACCTTTGGATCCTGGATCGTATGAACTTCACTTCTATATAGCTTAACATAATGGAAGTGAAGCATAGTGCAATTTATTAAGAAAATTAATTTAGTACGACCGAGAGATATTTGGTCTTCTAGGATAGAAGATCATATATAAACCTTCGAGGAAAACACTCGGTAAAGTTTGTCCATATTGTCAAGCTACCAGATATGTTGAACTGATATGTGTGCTTGTTAGAGGGAAGAAGATTTGAGTGCATAGCTTTGCTAGAGCTGAGGCTAGATATGGGATCTTCCATATCAAGTAGAATGGCAGTATATGTACTATATAGTACAAGGAGCTCGATAAGCTGCACAAAGAGCAAGAACTAAAGTGCTGATTGCAATAAGGCTAAGTTTTGTGATACTCTACTCTCTTTTCACAAAATGCTTAAAAAGAAATCTCTTAAACACAAAGTAGAGATAATTACCAACTTTGTATATGCAAACTCCTAAAACTAAAATTCCATTCCCTCCCCCATCCAACTCCAAAGAGAAAGGAAAAAGGTAACCAACTAAAAAAATAATTTAATTGTCTGATCATTCTTTTAAGGAAAAATTGTAGTAATGATTCCTAACCTTTTCATTTTTTGCAAACTTTATCCTAACCTTAATTTTGTGCCAGCGAAGATTCTTAATCTTTCATAAATATGTACCTGAGATCCATCTAGACAGAAGCCGTCCAATACACTATCAATTGATCGTAAATATTAAGAAAATAACATCCAATAAAATCGTCTAAAACACCATCCAAAAATGACGTCCAAAAAGATATCAACAACCAATAAAACTGTCATGGTAGTAGATAGTTCAAGGAATTTTCCCGATCAACTGAAGGTGTTTTGGGCGGTTCCATCCAGATAGACTTTAGGTGCATATTTATGAAAAGTATGGGATCTTCACTAGCACAAAATGAAGATTAGGGTAAAGTCTACAAAAAACAAAAAGGTTAGGAACCACTATTACTATTTTCCCTTCTTTTAATAAAGTCTTGATAAAAAATCAATTTCCATCCATCCAACTATAACTCATAGATCACAAAATCCACAGTAGTTCCATCGTGCGCTCTGCTCAATCCAGCATGCATATCAAGACCATGTGTAGCGAGGGACAAGCAAACAAATGTTCTTGTAGCATCAGAATATAAATAGCTCAAATATGATAAGCAAAGTTAAATGTAACTCAACTTACAAGAACCTACATTTCCTACTCCTGAACAATTAGAACATCTTTCAATTTTAGGTTCTGACAAAGGTTGTTCTCCACCATGGAGACTGGTTCAATAAGATGTCTAAAATTAGCATTGGATGTCTCAGTAGAACCATGTTTTAATTGCACATTAAATGATGATTCCAAAATGATAAATAAGCATCATCTGTGAATATATTGTAGCCTGAACAATGCCTCAAAGGAATCAAACTGGCTACAGAGTTCTTAAAAGTCAGAGTTTATTAAGAAACTAGAACAAGATGCAATATATCCTCAAACCAAATAATGAATTCATCTTAAATTGGCATTAAGGGTGACTTTAATTTTGAAATTTTCATAGGCCTATAGAATTAAGATTCTGTTTGGGCTCCATTAAAAATAGATTTTGGGAAAAAATGTATTTTGAAATAGTGATTTTTTGGAAAATGTGCAGTTAGAAGGTAAAAAAAATGTTTTTGGTTTTTGTAATATTATTTTATTGGAGAATGTGCATTGAAAATAAGATAGAGAAAATGCGTTTTTTTTTAAAAAAAAAAAAAAGAGAGAGAGAGCCCAAACAGGGGCTAAGTTTTACTCGCGCATAACTAAAAATATTATTCACCAAAATAGAAAAAGAAAAAAGAGAGTCACGAGGATCTAGCCATACTAAATAGCAATCAAGGGAGCGGAGCTGGTTAGGGTCCTCTTTAAGAATCTATCTTGAATGTCAAAGACAATTTATAGGTAGTAAATTTCCCCTTACATGAGTCATCTCATTTCCTGATGAAATGTGATATAATACAAATGAAAACATTCAATAATTTGTATTATCCATAAAATAAAAGTTGAAAAGGGGATGCTGAATCAGTTGTGTCATGTCATTGGCAAATAACATATGAGAGAGGATATTTAGTTTATTATAATGGTCAATTTGCATTCTTAACCTGTGCCCAAGAGAATTGAAATTAATTCAATCTCACAGTTAGCATCCATAAAAGGCAAGAGTAGGAACCATGCCACTTACATCATCGTGGAAAAGAACTTGAATTAGTTAATATATTAGGACATTCCAGCACCATACCTTAATTGCATTGGCAAATGCATGCTACTGATAAAATCATATGATGTACCTCCTAATCCCAGTTTTAGTTCCAGCTAGAATAACGACGGAAATGAGTACATGGATTAAGACATTAACATAATTTTCAAGAACATAAAACTACAAGTATAGCTAAATCTCATCTAAGTAGTCCAGTAATGTTTTTCTCCTTGGTTAATAATATTCATATTCTTGCTGCCTTGGGAATACCAAAAGAAGTCAAGTCTTTTGATGCTCGGACTCATCAAAATGGTTGGAGTACCCGTGTCGGACACAACATGACATGGGTATGGGTATGGGATATGTGTCGGATCCTCCAAGTGTTAACTAGACACTTCGTCGTTTTTTACTTCTTCTTTCTTTTCTTTTTCTTTCTATTTCTACTCTCTAAAATCTAGCACCACCGTCGAGAGGGTGGTAAAAAGTGACTGCACTAGATTTTCCCTTCTTCTTTCTTTTTCTTTCCCTTTTCTTTTTTCCTTCTTTCCCTCTCTGTATCGGTGGTTTAGGGTTTTGTTTGTATAAACTAAAAATAGGTTTCATATAATACTACTTAGTGCTCCACTAAATTCAAATTGTAATCAAGTCCCTCATTTTCTATTTTATATAACATTTAGTTATTAACTTTTCATAATTGAAAACTAAACCCCAAAATTATATTTCATTCATCTTAACCCCTTATTCAATACTATTTTCTTCATTGTGAACAATTGATTTTGGTCTATTCAAAATAACATCTCGAGTTAATAAAAAAGTTGAAATTTGAAAAACGTACCCACGTACCCATGTCCAAAATTTAGACTCATTTTGATCATATCCCCGTATCCTACATTTTAAAATATAAAAAATCTGACACTTAGATATGTACCCGTACCCGATATCCATACCTGAGTCTGAGCATCATAGGTCAAGTCAATAAAAGCGGTTGAAACTTGAAAATACTAGGTATGGATTGTTATCATCAGTTTAATCCTGATTTCTTTCAGGCACTGAATCCAGTGTCATGCTACCATCTCTTCATTCCTAAAGCACAAATCAAAAGTATATTGTCTCCAGACAAACATTTTTCAGAAGTACAGTATACTGCAAAAAGAGATATCTTTTTTCTTAACCATAAAAGCAAAAGGAGAAAAGAAAATAATATAGAAGACCTTTCTATTTGAAAGGTAATGGAGTCGCTCAACATTGTAAATACCAAAAGAATGGCAGGAGAGCTAGGCATAGAGGGATGTCAGTTTCACAGTTCGCTTCAACAAACTATAGCATTCGGAAAGCTTATATCAAAAGCTTATCTCCAATTAAGCAACAGGATGCAAACATCGAGCCATGAATAAAATGGAAAAATTGAAAAGTGAAATCATTGAATGCACAATGGCAAGTTACACGCAAGAGTAAAATATTTTGCTTCAGTAATCCTTCGATTCTTGTTCTAATACTCTTGACAAGGTGGAGCAGAACTTACAGTAGGAGCTAGAAGACCACCAAAAAAAATGATGCCAGTAATAAGAGAGAAACAAATTGCATAATATTGTTTAAGATTCGTGGAGGTTTGGAACAGATATATTTGTTAGACACCACACACTGAAGATTTTCTGAGTTTGTACGACCCAAAACACTTAGCACATGGTGAAAATAAAGAAAATGCATATCAACAAGCATACCAAAGGAGGTAAAAATGGAATGAATGAGGGGAAATTAGGATGCTCATTCTCTTGTTCTTCCTTTAGAATACCAAGCTTTGCACTTTTAATTCTTTGTTGTATTCTCAGCCTATGAACCTACAAATTTTTCACAAAACCGCAATTACTTATAAAATAACGGTTAAAAAAAGACAGCCAATCTCGACATTGAAGACTTGTTTAACAGAATTTATTTAAAAATTAGAATTCAAAAAAAAAATTGTTCGTGTATATTGTTGATAAAGTAAACTAACCTCTTTCATAAGCAAAAAGATTTTATTTAGTCGACTCCTAATATTATCCTAAATTTCCTGAAATTTCATTTTCCCGAAATCATTAACCATCTCCGGCACCTCTTTTATATAGAACCTGCACCCATACACACTAAATCAGACCTTCCCAATTCACCATCATTGAATACAAGCAACTAATTAATTACAAACACCTAATTACATAAAATATCATCATATACTAATCAAAATAAATTATTCCATTTCTGATTCAATAAAACTAACATTGAAACTCAATTCATAAAAACAACAAAACACTGATTAATATAATACGTTGCTAAGTTTTTGTCTGTCTATGTATCGGAATCAACGGAAGAAGCAAACGTAGATGTGTCGGAGTCTGATGCCTTGACTTTCCATTTGACATAAGACTTTAGCTTTACAGACAGAAATCTGGAGTTTGTCAAAAGAACTCTGGGCAGAAAACAAGAAATTTGGGAAAACGACCTTATTTCATTGAATGAACAAACTAGCTTATAAATAGCCTTACAAAATAACTGAAAGCAAAGAAATGCAGCCCACGTTTAACAAACCTTAATATGTGGTCAATAACTAGGAAAAGATCAAAATAGCACATCCCTTAACAATAGGGAAAATAAAACAGAATACAAAAACTGATTAATAAACAAAATACCAGTAACTTTGACATCCTCCCTTAAACTGAATGCTACAACATTCAGTTTACACATGCATATGAGCAAACACCCAATAAGTCACGTATCTTCAAGAATACATCAAGCTTCAAAGGTTTAGTCATTATGTCTGTAACTTGTTCCCGAGTATGACAATGAACCAACTCTACAATTCCATCTTTTGTGAGATCACGAAGAAAATGAAAACGAACATCAATATGTTTGCTTCGACCATGCATTACTGGATTCTTACGCAATTTAATTGCAGAACTATTATCACAAAAAATTGTTATGGGATCATGTTGAGCATATCTGAGATTTTCTAATATCCTTCTTAACCATATTGCTTGACAAGCACATGAAGTTGCAACGATGAACTCAGCTTCAGTAGTGGACAAGGTGACTACAGGTTGCTTCTTTGAGGACCAAGACAGTGCTCCTGAGCTCAACATAAATACATAGCTCAAAGTACTTTTTCTATCATCCAAGTCCCCAGCATGATCACTATCAGTGTAGGTAAACAGTTCTTCATTTCCTTCCCTTTTGTAGAATACATCAAAATCAATGGTTCCCTTCAAATATCGTAGTAATCTCTTTGCAGTTTGCAAATGAAGTTCCGTAGGACAATTCATAAATCTACTGATGAGGCTCACTGCAAACATGACATCTACTCGAGTAGCAGTTAAGTACATAAGAGTGCCCACAATTTGTTTATAAAAAGTACTATCTACCCTCACTTCACCTACATCTTTCATAAGTTTGCAACCTGGAATCATAGGATTATGAACTGGATTACATTTATCCATACTAAACCTCTCCAAAACCTCCTGTGCATAGTTCTTTTGATTGATAAATATGCCATCTGCTCGTTGTATCACTTCAATACCAAGAAAATATCTCATTTTTCCAAGATCAATCATATCAAACTCAAGCATCATGGACTTCTTAAATTCAGCAAACATAAACTCATCATTTTCAATAAATATAAGATTATCAACATAAAGGCAGACAATCAAGATCTTACCTCCTTTTTCAGTTTCGATGAATAAAGTATGTTCATGTTTGCATTTTTCAAAACCTTCTTTCACAAAGTAGGACTCTATATAACTATACCAAGTTTGAGGGGCTTGTTTAAGTCCATATAAAACCTTCTTCAATTTGTACACCTTCTGTTCATTCCCTTACTGTTCATATTCAGGAGGTTGTTCCATAAAAACTTCTTCACTTAGTTCACCATGTAAGAATGTTGATTTTACATCTAACTGATATATTGTCCATTGTTTTAGAGTTGCAAGAGAAATAATCATCTTAATTGTATCCAATCGACCTACAGGTGCAAAAACCTCAGTATAATCCACCCCATGTTCTTGAGCATATCCAAAGCAATCGAGCCTTGTGTTTATCCACCTCTCCATTCTCATTAAGCTTAGTCTTGTAAACCCATTTTGCTCTAAACTTCTTTCCTTCAGTAGGTAGCTCTGTCAATTCCCATGTATCATTCTTCTCTGTAGCTTCCATCTCTGTATCCATCACTTTTCTCCATTTTGGACTCTTCACATCATCCTTAAATGAGATAAGATCATTGTCTACAAAGATATCTAGATATGCACTGTCTTCTTTCTTAGAATGACCTTCTCCACTATCATAGTCTCTCATCCACACAAGTGCCTTTCTAACTCTTCCTTCACTAGAACTAGGTGGATCATCAATTGACTCATCCAAGTAACCCTCTACATCTTCTGTTTTGTTATCATGATGAACAATTTCAGTGTTTCTTCCAGCATGTTCCCCATTATTGTCATATGTGGTTGCTTCTTCATCAATTTCTTCCCAGTCAAGATCAGCTATAATATCTCCTTCATGACTCTTGTCCCATTCCCAACTATTTTATTCTTCAAGTATCACATCTCTGCTTATTATTTATCTTCTGCGTAATTAGATCATGCGATCTGTATGGCTTCGACTCCTCAGTAACTCCAAGTAAAATACATCTAATGCTTTTATTATCAAGTTTAGTCTTCTTAGCATCAGGAATATGAACATGTGAAATGCAGCCAAACATTGGATCCTTTCCAAGCTTTTTCTGGAGTCCGATTTTTCACTGCAAGATTTGGACTTCTATTCAAAACATAGACAGTCCAATTGACTGCTTCAGGCCAGAAAGTTTTAGGAATTTGCTTCTCTAGAAGCATGCTTCGAACCATATTCGTAATGGTAAGATTTTTTCCCTCCATAACCCCGTTCTGTTGAGGAGTATGTGCAGTTGTCATTTGTTTATGAATATCATTTTCTTTACAAAAATCTGTGAATTCATGTGATGAAAATTCTCCTTCTTGATCAGTGCAAAGACATCTTAAATGGGAGCCAATTGTTGAAGATATGGAAAATATTGGTAAGAATAATATTTATTATATTTTCCCTTTTAGTGTATGATTATTTTCCTTAGTAGTTGATTGTGTAATTGTTACAGAATCTTTACTTTTACATTATTTCATTTTGCAATTATTTGTAGTCTTATAAATAGGGTCTTCTCCTTTGTAATATTCACAAGACCTTAATAATACAATTTATAATATTTTAATATGGTATTAAAGTATGTTTAACTTGGTCTTGGGTTAAACTTGCAAGCTTTCATTTTTTGACGAGCAGCCTTGTGCCGCTCGTCCGGTGATCAAAATTTCTGTATTTTATGGTATTTGTTTTATTGCCTTTACATTGATTTCTTACTCTCCTTTTCGCCAGAAAATCAATCAACTCTCGTTATCAAGATTTGTTTACAAATATTTTCGCCTCACTGCATATAAGCCCTAGTCAAATAACCCATTATTCATGCAAATTCTTCATGGATCTGACCTCGTTAGGGTCGATGGCTCTCGTGGACCCGACCTCGTTATTGTGGTTAATTCTAATGGACACTGATTGTTTCGAGTATAGGAGGATTTTTTGTTGTTCTAGTCGTCCGGCTGTCGAGGTTTTCCACAGTGCTTTCAATACTTCTGCCATGGCCATGAATTATCTTCAACAAATCAGCGACTGGTGGTGGTTGTCGGAGTAGAAGAGAAAGTGGCCGACGACGAGACCTGTGGAAAAGATGGCAGATGTTGGTGGCTGAGGAGTGGTCGGCAACTGATGGGTATAGCGTTGAATTTGCAACGATTGTAGTGTGGTTTTGGATACAAGAGTATTTTGAAATTGGGTTGTGGTTTGTGGTGAGTAAGTATGGGCTGTTTTTAGTATACTGAAGAGATTATTAGGCTGTAGCATTTTGGTTTGAGCTGTAGATTGTGATGGTTTGAGCTGTAGATTGTGATAGTGGGCTGGAGCACTTCGAGGAAGTTATGATTTGAGCTGGGTGTTGGAACTTAGTTGGGTTGGGTAATTTAATATATATGGGTTGTTTGTTATTGTTGGGCCATATGGTGTTCTGGACCGATTAGATGGGTTAAAAAAAGTGGGCTTGGATTATTGTGTTGGGCTGGAAAGTAAAGATTGAGCTGATTTATTTACTTGGCAGGTTAATTGCGTTAATTTGTTGGTTTTGGCTAAAATTTGGGCTATTGATAATTTGTTCTTTTGGGATATTGTTTAGGCTGCAATATTTGTTTCCAGTTTGGGCTACTTTATTAGTATATTGGACAGGTTATTAGGTCGGTTAATTAATGTTGAACCTGGTTTGGATAATTGGTTTATTGGGCTTCTTTCTCTTTTGGGCTAGTTAATTTAGGCAAAAACTTGATGATTTGCTGGTAAATTACTACCAATTTGAGTTATCTACAAAACAATAAAGGATTTGGTAATTACTGGCAAACGTTTCTTCTCTCTTCTGTTGTTGCTTCATGTCATCTGTTCATTTCTTCTTTTTTCTCTCATTTTTATTCTGATTCTTTGTCCTTGGTTGGTTGATCAAGAATTGGTTCTTCTCCTCTATGATATTTTTTTCCGAATTTGTTTGGTGATTATCTTGATTTGATTATTTGGTCTCTCTCTCTCTCTCTCTCTCCCTCTGTCTCTCTCCCTCTCTCTCTCTTTTCTGCTTCGTCTTCTTCTCTGCATTCAATTTGACATATCCTCAGTTCATGGGATTGGACATTTGGTTTGGTGTAGGTCCAGTTCATCTGGAATTTGATTTGTTATTTTGTCTGGTGTATTTAGAATTTGGAATTTCGTATAGTCGGATTTTGGAATTGGTATGTCAAGTTCAATTGGAATTTGAAATTTACATCCGGTTTAATTGGCATTTCTCCTCTCCCGATTTCTTCTTTGGCGTTGTCTTCTTCTCCGTAGCTATCTTATTCTACTACATCTATGCTGCTCTTCTTACTGTGGTTGTTCTATTGAATGATTTCCCTCAAATGCTTTGAAGTTCATCTACATCAATTTGGAAGATTTGATTTGATCGATTTATTTTTCAAACTCGATATGACTGTCACAAGACCGTATTGAGTTTGAGAGAGGGTGTTGAAGATATGAAAAATATTGTTGAGAATAATCTCTATTATATTTTTCCTTTTAGTGTAGGATTATTTTCCTTAGTAATTGATTGTGTAATTATTAGATAATATTTTCTTTTATTTTATTTTCTTTTACAGTTATTTGTGGCCCTATAAATAGGGTATTCTCATTTTTAATATTCACAAGACCTTAATAATACAATTTATAAGATTTTAACATCAGTTTCTTTCTCGACACGACTTTTATAGTTCTTGAAAGTGGCAAAAGCTTCATACTTCTATACTAAGAAATAAACCCAAGTTTTGCTACTAAAATCATCGATAAAAGTAATTAGGTACCTTTTGTTGCTATTTGAGACAGGCTTAATTGGTCCACATATATCAGCATAGACCAATTGAAGGATTTGAAAAGCCCTCCATGTGCTTTTCTTTGGAAAGGAATTTTTTCGTTGTTTTCCTTTTTAGCAATCTTCACACACCTTCAAAGGAGCTGTAAATTGGGGAAGTTCATTCACCATTTTTTTCTGTTGCAGAATTTTTAAGCTAGTGAAGCTTAAATGTCCATATCTAAAATGTCAAAGTCGAGCTTGATCTTCTGTAAAAGAACGCAAACATGTCTATTCTTCCTTTGGTTGTATTGTAGAAAGCAAGACAAACATTCTATTTGATGACATTGCAGTCTCCATAATTAAACCTCTCTTAGGATAATAAATCTTACACTTCCCATGATGTATGAGAATTGTAAGTCCCTTTTCTTGTAGCTGTCCAACACTGAGCTGATTATTCTTCAATCCAGGGACATAAAACACCTCGATGATGGTCTGCATAATTCCGTTAACCAACATCTGTATATTGTCTTTTTCTATCACAGCCATACTTGAGTTGTTTCCCAACTTTACAGAAGTGCTGAAATTGTTTATCTAGCTTGTTGAAAAATTCCTTCTTGCCGTACATATGGTTACTGTATCCTGAGTCAAGAGACCATAAATCTTTTTTGCTAGCTTTCTTGTTATCCTCATAGGCCATTAACAACATTTCTTCACTAACATCAACATAATGTGCATTCTATGTCTCCTTACTTGGACATTCATACTGAAAATCTCCAAGCCTGTGGCAATTATAGCACTCAATGGTAGACTTATTAAAGCTTTGTCTACCCCTACCTCGTCCTCGTCCTCGTCCTCGTCCTCGTCCTCTAATTCCACCACTACTTCGTCCTCTTCCTCCTAATTGATTTTCATAAGTAAGCTTCAGAGCCTGCTCTTCCGTAGCATGGCTATTCATACGTTGTTCATGTACAAGAAGATTGCTCTGTAGTTCATCAATGGATAAGTTGTCTAGATCATTAGACTCCTCAATAGAGCATACAACATAGTCAAATTTTGGAGTCATAGATGTTAGAATCTTTTCATTGACCACGACATCAGTCATTTCTCTCCATGATTCCTCATCTTGTTTGCTATAGTAAAAGTTCTAACAAAATATTCATTCACAGATTCTCCTACTTTCATGTTGAGCACCTCAAATTCCTTTCGAAGAGCTTGTAGTTTCCAGAACTGGTTTATCAGTGGCTTGGAATAAATAAGTGGTTGTGATTTTGAGGAACAATTGAAGAAGATTAAAAGGGGGAGAAGAAGTTATTAAAAAAAGGAGAGTAGAAATTAAATTTTTAAGGTGAATTTTGAGGAGAAATGACATGATGAAATCAGAAAAATTGGAGGATATTAACTTAACAACTAAAGGAAAATTTTGTCATTTTGCCAACTAAAATATTTTGCACTTTTTTATTTGATTTTATTATTGGTCAAAGGCCATTTAACTAAACATTGCGGCCAAATTCCTTATGATATTGCTAATGCCTAATGGAAGAAACTATTTAGTTTAAAAATTACTCAAGCCCTGGGGATTGGGGTGCTTGCTGAGCAGCTCTCCATTCTACTCTTGAATCTTGATTAAACTCTATTGTACCAAATCTTTCTGGTACAGATTTGTCTGTGTTTTTGTTTTTGTCTCCTTGTGTATGTATGCGAAGAATTAATCAAATATTATACAATAGAATCATCACGTGTTTATGATTTTTTTCCATACTCGACGTTACTTTTATTCTATAATTGATTGCAATTAATAGCTAGGGTTTTTGTTTTGACTTTAAATTCCTGGAAATGTGAAATTTAAAGATTGTTTAAGGAAGAGGAGGGTTTTCGATGCTGGACATGCAAGCCTTGTCCCCTACAAGCCCTTAAACTTGCACTCAACCTTGTCCCAAGCAAGTACCTTAAACTTTGTCTCGAGCAAACACCTAAGTCTTGACCTTCCAAGAATCTCAAATCTTGCCTCGTACAAGCATCATTACAAATATTTTGTACATTTAGATAAAATTAGTCTTAAAAAATCAATAAGTAAAAGGACCAACCATATAATTTCGAAGTCTATAAAGTATCGTATGTAAAAATTTTAAGTTAAGGTTTGGGTTCAACATCCTTCCTTTTTAATCTTAAATACGAATGGTGTCCAATCCCTTCCTTTCAAATTTTTAACAAGTTCGGAGTTAAGCCCTTTTCAAACTTTTAATATGTTCGGGGAAAAGCCCCATTCCATTTAATATTTTTAACAAGGTTGGGGTCAAGCCTTTCCTTTTAATTTTTTAACAACGTCAGTGTCATGTTCCTTTTCTTTCAAATTTTTAACATAACCGAGGTTTAGCCCTTCTTTTCAAATTTTTTGACAAGGTCGAGGTAAAGCCCCTTCCTTACAAATTTTTTAACAAGATCGAGGTTAACTCCCATTCCTTTTAAATTTTTAAAATGATCGGGACACGCTATCTTAGATCTCTCCGGGGCCTATCAACTTGACATGAGCGTGCCTACTCCTTGGCATGATCATTCCTAATCCATAGCTTGAGCATGCCTATCTCTTTGCATGAATGATGAGAACCACAGAACGATGGCCAACAAGGATTTGTTGATTGTGTAAGAAGGACCAATGAAGAGCTCGCAAGCGAAGAAGATCAAGAAAGTCATATGATTACTTGCCCAAGCTACTATGTGGACCAAGAGTTCGAATGCAACGAACAATAATTTCACAACTCACCATATCTTTAGGAATTAATTTCTTAAGAGGAGGCGGTGCAGACGTCTTTCGATGCTTAGGGGTTATCAAGGGAGCGACGTCCAAGTCAGATTGCTATAGAAAAAACACGAAAAAAATTAGTTACTATCCAGAAAATAAGTAAGAAGCCTTTAAAAATAATTAACACGTGAATTTACCCACAGTAGTCTGAGCACGAACATTGTGGAATTTTGAATTGGAGGGATGACTTGCCACAAAGGAAAGATGGGTAAAAGGCAAATAACAAGCAAAGGAAAATTACTTAGAGTATGTTTGATTAACATGGAAAATATCACCTAGAAAAGAAAATATTTTCCATCTTTTGTGGAAAATAAAAACTACATTTACCCAAGGAAAATGTTTTCCTTAAAAACAAGGAAAATTAGGCTTATTTTCAAAAGTTGGAAAATGTTTTCCATGGAAAAAAAAATAGCAATCAAACACTCCAAGTAGGAATTTGGGTGGAAAACTCCATAAACAAAACTAGGACATAATCATAGAAGGGTGAGGGAAAATCAGTTGCAGTACCCAATTGTATATTTTATTGGGTGTGGTTACAAACTTCGAACAAGTTTTGGGGAAGGGAGGAGAAAGATAATAATACCTATTTTGTGGGTGCATTTTATTCATCGCCTTCATAGGATGGTAGATAGATAAGAAAACCTCTGGAGAAAGACTTCCAAGCCTGCAATATCCCATAGCAAAAATGAACCAACCATATAGGGCCATCCATTCAGCATAAGTTGGGTGGGAGCAGTATTAATGGAAGAAAGGATGGGATGAAAAAAGGGTGAAAGGGGATTTTAAGCCTCATTTCCATCAAATACCTATGGGTAACTATACAATCATGAGGGCGATCCACGGTTTGTAATTGCCTAGGACAAATCAAGTCTATGTCCGCAGGGATACCAAAGAGATCTCGAAATTTACCTAAATCATTTTTCAATAATATTGGCAAATATCTCTAAGGCTTCAAAAGCCTCCCTATCGTCGGTATTCAAATCAATCAAAACTCAAAGGTTGCGAACCTTATTAATATTTGGTTGGAAACTACCTCCCGAGTTAAGAAGTTTAGGATTACCCCTGCCCTTCGGGGCATAGCCTAGTGGTACAAAGGACAGGAGTGACGTTATTTCACGCCTTGCTGGCAGCCGCAGTGTGAGGGTTCGATTCCTGAGACATGGAATTTGACTCCTTGTAGGCGCAGTGTACAGACAGCTCTTGTTCCTGGCTTGCTGGGGCACATCCCGCGATTTACCTCCCTTACAAAACTCTAGAAGCGGGGTGGCGGGGGCCCTCAAAGTTGGGGTTCAATCTTAAGTTTAGGATTACCCCTAAAAGTGGATGGCTTCGTTGCGGAATGGAGACCCATTAGAAGAAAAAAGGCACCCCAAGGAAAAAGTCCCCAAGTCTAAAACTTTCGACTTTTGAGTCTGGGACAAATTTTGAGAATCACTTTAAGAAGACACGGTAATAAAAGTAGAACGCAAAATACATCTAAAGAAAGGGAAAAATTACTAAAGAGAATATGTATAGCAAGAAAAAGATCACAAAGAAGGGACAAGAAACCTATAAGAAGAAAAGACATTTTATAGATTCTAAAAAGGAACGTGAGCCATTAGACTAAATACTTAAACAAATCACAGCCATCCAAATTATCCAGGCAATCACGACCATTAGATGTTAGGGGGTGTCTGATTGAAAATTCAAAAAGAATGAATACGATTATATGTAACCAACCGCATGTCAAATGTGCACAAGCCACTAACCTGGAAATGTGCAAAATAGGCCTTGTTGTGCACGTAAATAATTGTAACAATCATAGCATGTTCCCTCAATATAGCCCAAATCATCGAAGAGTAGGCGCCAATAATGACAAGCTCTCATATTAATAGAAATACGAGTCCTAAATCTAATGCAAATAATAAAATCGAACTTTGGGGACTATTTGTTAAAACATTGAAATAAAATCCGTGAAACTTGCCATATTGATAGCGAAAACGTAAGGTGACATGTGAAGGAACGAGGCGTAACCAAAGTAGGCGAATCTTCTCTCATTCAGGCTGGATACAAATTGTTACTAGAATAACAAATAGATTAACGAATAAAATATGATACTCTGATTATAGCTAATAAGAAGCTGCCATTTTTCATTGTCCCTAATTGACCAAATTACCACTAAACTTGGAGGAAAATCTATAAATGCACTTATTTTTGAAGAGAAAGACATGCAATTTAAATATTTATATTTCAAATTGGTTTTCTTTTTTTTTTTCTCCTACTTCAAGTTTGAGCGTCGAAACCAGTAAGTTTAGAAGGAGAAGGTTATAGTTATGTTATTTGTTTTGTTTTGTTTACCATCAACACCCGGTTCTTATGAAGGGATTTTCTCTCCCAACCATTTCAAATAACCACGCGTCTACTATGCAGGTATAGAATGGCCAAGAGCCTAAGCTACTCCATGGACTACAAGCTGAATGTAAGTCAGCCATCTAACGGTCGTGGGAAACCCAAAATTGGCAGCTATATCGTTTATTTTTGTTTTGTTTTATAATAATGTTCCTTTATTTCAATTTAGCATCGATAGGTCGACAAACAGTTTAAAAATCCATCTTTCTTGTCAGAAGGTTTCGAGTTCTTATAATGTTAGGCTTTGAATTTGTTGTATTTGACCCAAATCCAGAAACAATGTCAAAAGATAGGGAGTAGCATATAGGTAACTTTATTCATTAAAATAATAATAACAATAAAAAATAAAAAATTTTAATGTCTAGGATAACAATACCAGTGCCACAAATATGTCAAAACTGACATTGGAGTTGAACAATAGACCTAATAATGAGCACATTTTAATTCGAGAGGGAACATTAAAGCTATTTCTTACAAAGCCTAAAGGAACATTACTGTTGATTCAAGAACTTCCAGCAACAGCCAACTGGGTCGGTTCACAACTTGGAGTTTCAGTGAAAACCAGTTTGTTTGCAGCCACTGCCTTGAGCCGATACCTCTCTGCTCTAGAGCCCAACACTTGTCCTATAATAGATGCAGCGATGGTAAATGCCATAGCCGTCTTGGGCATCAGCACAGATTTCCTGAGTATGGCTATGAACGGCACAGCTGCATGAACAGCAGCAAACCAAGAAGGAGAAAATTTTTCAGTGTGTTCTCTCCATATTCCTAAAGGTATATTAGCAGCCATTCCCAGCACACCAATTACAAGTATTTTTGTAGGCAGAGGTTGTGGCCGAAGGTTTTTAGCAAAGGCAGTTCGTGCTAGAGCACTCCTGGCAGCAACAACTGCTGGAGGACATATAAGATTCAGACCGGGAGGAGGTTGAAGGGCCTTTGCTACAAGGGGAAGGACTTGATTTACTGCTCGATATGATTTTGCGATTGGGCAATTTCCATTTTGCAACCACTCATTGCTTGTTGCCTCGTGTTCTGATTTCCCTCCCTGAAGAACAAAGGAACCATCAAAAGCTGTCTGTTTCTAACCATAATACTACTAAAAAAATTGCATATGCAGGAAAAGTAAATACTTGTCAGAATGTAAGTAGACGATTACCCTTGAGGAAGTGTCCTTTTTGGAGGACTTGGATTTCTTGTTTTTAATCTTCCACTTCTCAGAGAATGCATCAAATCCAAAAGGCCATCCAGAACCAAAACCGGAGAGGCTGATGGTGGCAGCCTTTGCTGCCAAGGGATTGAACTGAGTTGATGCTGGTTCAGACCGCTCAGTGCAAATTAATGATCTTTCGGACAGTGGGACAACACCGTTCTGTCCATGGAAAAGCCTGAAAGCCATATCAAAATTGGGACCCTCCTCAAATATTGGACCTTTCCCATCCCGCATCTGGAGGAGGAAGACAATTTAGAAAAATGGAAAGCACAATAATGCCAAGTTATGGATAAATGTAAACACTGTAAGTGAAATCAGATAGACGACTTACAGGCAAGGGGAAAGCCATTGAAGTTGACAAGGAGAAGTTAGTGGGTTCACTGACATTTTGCAAAAATGGACAACTAATCATATCCTGCTGAAAAGGTGAGGATTCCCTATTCAAATTCCCCAGGAGAAAAACCATTCTAGATATCTAAAAAGACCTGCAGAAGAATGTAAAACTTCAAAAGCCGATATAGTTGAAATTAAACCGAGATAACAGAAAGTACATATTTTAAGTGTCTGTACCTAAACTCAGAAGGTAGCAAGAATACAAGCGAAAATAAAACGTGAGATACAATAAATCACTTGATCTCCCTTATGATTTGCCAAACTACACTACAGCTAAAGGTGAATTACAAGCACAAACTCATGCTGCCTGTTAATTTGCAAAATTTGATAGACAAAAAGTTCTAACCTGAGAATTATACATACATCTAGAGAACGAAGTCCATTCGTAAAAGGTTTACAACCATAAACTAAGAACTAAGACTTTCACTTGGGGAAAGTTGAAACTTTTGTCCTAATAATCATCCATTTCACCCTAAATTCTTCAAAATAGAAAATATATAATATTTTTTCAATAAATCCATATGAATATTTCCTGCTAAACTAACAGTGCTAGCAAAAAAGTGATTGCGAATTATGCCAAATTGAGTTCAAAAAGTTAATATCAAACACGTATTCAGCAATCTCGAAATTAATTGAACAACAAGTGACATTCGAAACCCATAAATCAGAACTTGATAAAAAGCCCAAAATCACAACTTTTGCAGCAAAATATACGTAATTACATACAAACATATGGATCAAAACTAGATAGGACTAAGATAATACCTTTAAAATTGTAATGAGGCAAAACTCGAAAGCGTGATATGTAGGGAGAAATGAGAATCTTGGAGTATGTAGGCAAGGACAATGGCAGTGGAGAGAACATCAACGAGTATATTTAGGACGGCGTCACGAGTCCACACGCCTATTTTGATTTTGAAGAAGTAGTAGTACTAGAATATTAGTGTCGTAGAAATTTTCTTCTCCCTCCATTGTTGAACGGACAGCAATATCGGTCAGCATTGTACCAACTCTTTTTTATTATTTATTATATTTATTTATTTTGGTGAGGCCCTTTCAACGTGGTTTCGAAGAAGGGTACCTTTCGAATGCGGTCCTGAAGTTTTCAACAAAATTTCAATTGGATACTAAATTTTTAATTTATCTCAATTTTCCATTGAACTTTAATTTATATTCAATTATGTCACTGAACTTCAATTCAATTTTAAATATTACCACTTTGTTGAGAAATGACAAAATGCCCCATCCTCACATGCCTTGTTGAGAATTGAGACATAGATAGGGAACATGATACTTGCCATGAATTCAAAACTTATTTTATTTTATGCCAATTAAACTTAACTCGTATTATGAAAAAAGCAAAAGTAATTGTGTCATGTTATGTTGCCTTTCCAATCGATAAAAAATGTTCAATTGACAATTATATCAATACAGATGACAATTTTTTATTTTTTATGAAGTACGATTTAAATTTGAAAACATAAATAATAAGAGTCAAGGGTAGGGTAGGAAAATTCCCATTCCGGCTCTAATTCCCTTCTAACTGGCAAATTGTGGCTCCATATACAACAATCGATGTGATTCATTTTATTATTCCTACATTTCACAAAGATCTTCCATTTAATTGTTGTGTGTCATGTCAACTTACCATTACGACATATGACAAAAGTGTTAAAAAAAAAAAAAAATTCTTTTTAATCTTAAGATGTTGGAACCCTTAGTTCGTCATATTCATTCTTAGGGTGTCTCGTAGAGATTACATAAAAGAGGAGGCTGACAACTAAATTATTTTTCTCTGTTTGAATTAAATTAGAGTGTTACAGGAAAAAAATATTTTTAATTAAATTAAAGTTCTCTAATTCAATTGAGATAAATTAAAGATTAAAGATTAAAGTTTAATGACAATAGAGCTCTTGTTTTTTATGTGAAATTTTGAGTGTTTGGAGATGATCTATTCTCAATAAGACGGCTCGGTAATAGATCACTTCTTTCAAAGGGCACCCCATTCGTTTTGCTCATAAATTATAATAATTCAATAAATTCTCCGAGTTGCAAATGGATCTACCGGTTCACCAATCGTAGATGGTTCTAGAACCGCTACACCTACTAAATTCATACAATAGTACATAGAATTACTACTAGAAAAATATATAAAAGACTAGAATGTTCAATTGTCTCAAGACAAAAGTAATTTTATGAATTATGGAAGATATGAATTCTCCCAAAAAAAAAAAAAAAAAACACAAAAAATTTTCTTCCCAAAGGGCCTTTGCTACAAGGGGAAGGACTTGATTTACTGCTCGATATGATTTTGCGATTGGGCAATTTCCATTTTGCAACCACTCATTGCTTGTTGCCTCGTGTTCTGATTTCCCTCCCTGAAGACAAAGGAACCATCAAAAGCTGTCTGTTTCTAACCATAATACTACTAAAAAAATTGCATATGCAGGAAAAGTAAATACTTGTCAGAATGTAAGTAGACGATTACCCTTGAGGAAGTGTCCTTTTTGGAGGACTTGGATTTCTTGTTTTTAATCTTCCACTTCTCAGAGAATGCATCAAATCCAAAAGGCCATCCAGAACCAAAACCTGAGAGGCTGATGGTGGCAGCCTTTGCTGCCAAGGGATTGAACTGAGTTGATGCTGGTTCAGACCGCTCAGTGCAAATTAATGATCTTTCGGACAGTGGGACAACACCGTTCTGTCCATGGAAAAGCCTGAAAGCCATATCAAAATTGGGACCCTCCTCAAATATTGGACCTTTCCCATCCCGCATCTGGAGGAGGAAGACAATTTAGAAAAATGGAAAGCACAATAATGCCAAGTTATGGATAAATGTAAACACTGTAAGTGAAATCAGATAGACGACTTACAGGCAAGGGGAAAGCCATTGAAGTTGACAAGGAGAAGTTAGTGGGTTCACTGACATTTTGCAAAAATGGACAACTAATCATATCCTGCTGAAAAGGTGAGGATTCCCTATTCAAATTCCCCAGGAGAAAAACCATTCTAGATATCTAAAAAGACCTGCAGAAGAATGTAAAACTTCAAAAGCCGATATAGTTGAAATTAAACCGAGATAACAGAAAGTACATATTTTAAGTGTCTGTACCTAAACTCAGAAGGTAGCAAGAATACAAGCGAAAATAAAACGTGAGATACAATAAATCACTTGATCTCCCTTATGATTTGCCAAACTACACTACAGCTAAAGGTGAATTACAAGCACAAACTCATGCTGCCTGTTAATTTGCAAAATTTGATAGACAAAAAGTTCTAACCTGAGAATTATACATACATCTAGAGAACGAAGTCCATTCGTAAAAGGTTTACAACCATAAACTAAGAACTAAGACTTTCACTTGGGGAAAGTTGAAACTTTTGTCCTAATAATCATCCATTTCACCCTAAATTCTTCAAAATAGAAAATATATAATATTTTTTCAATAAATCCATATGAATATTTCCTGCTAAACTAACAGTGCTAGCAAAAAAGTGATTGCGAATTATGGTAAATTGAATTCAAAAGTTAATATCAAACACGTATTCAGCAATCTCGAAATTAATTGAACAACAAGTGACATTCGAAACCCATAAATCAGAACTTGATAAAAAGCCCACTATCACAACTTTTGCAGCAAAATATACGTAATTACATACAAACATATGGATCAAAACTAGATAGGACTAAGATAATACCTTTAAAATTGTAATGAGGCAAAACTCGAAAGCGTGATATGTAGGGAGAAATGAGAATCTTGGAGTATGTAGGCAAGGACAATGGCAGTGGAGAGAACATCAACGAGTATATTTAGGACGGCGTCACGAGTCCACACGCCTATTTTGATTTTGAAGAAGTAGTAGTACTAGAATATTAGTGTCGTAGAAATTTTCTTCTCCCTCCATTGTTGAACGGACAGCAATATCGGTCAGCATTGTACCAACTCTTTTTTATTATTTATTATATTTATTTATTTTGGTGAGGCCCTTTCAACGTGGTTTCGAAGAAGGGTACCTTTCGAATGCGGTCCTGAAGTTTTCAACAAAATTTCAATTGGATACTAAATTTTTAATTTATCTCAATTTTCCATTGAACTTTAATTTATATTCAATTATGTCACTGAACTTCAATTCAATTTTAAATATTACCACTTTGTTGAGAAATGACAAAATGCCCCATCCTCACATGCCTTGTTGAGAATTGAGACATAGATAGGGAACATGATACTTGCCATGAATTCAAAACTTATTTTATTTTATGCCAATTAAACTTAACTCGTATTATGAAAAAAGCAAAAGTAATTGTGTCATGTTATGTTGCCTTTCCAATCGATAAAAAATGTTCAATTGACAATTATATCAATACAGATGACAATTTTTTATTTTTTATGAAGTACGATTTAAATTTGAAAACATAAATAATAAGAGTCAAGGGTAGGGTAGGAAAATTCCCATTCCGGCTCTAATTCCCTTCTAACTGGCAAATTGTGGCTCCATATACAACAATCGATGTGATTCATTTTATTATTCCTACATTTCACAAAGATCTTCCATTTAATTGTTGTGTGTCATGTCAACTTACCATTACGACATATGACAAAAGTGTTAAAAAAAAAAAAAA
>NC_036251.1:15608504-15614050 GCF_002742605.1 Olea europaea var. sylvestris
TACTTCTGTTTCTGTACAAGCAGAAGAATTGTTCCTTCTCTGTTCTCAGCATTCATGGTTGTTTTCAAATAACAAATGGCTTCAGTTTCCTGGCACAGTTAGAGGAGCTTCATTCTTTAGTCAAGGAACAGAAATTTTGTAGTGCCTTTGAATGTACTGATTAATCTTGATGATCTAATGTTGGTTTCAGGAATATATATTTCTTGAACATTAATGCATGCCAGAACATTAAACTTGGCACAAATTAAATTCTATGATTTTTTGTAGATCATTTTAGATTGATGAAGCCAGTAAATCTAGACTGAGAATCTAGCTAGCAATGAAAATAGGTGACTTGCACAGAACCAACATGCACACAGGGTGGGTGGTTTTTTCTTCTGTTTAAGGGAGAATTCCATCTTTCCCTGTCATTTGATGAGCTAATATTCTGGCACAGGTGTTCAATTTCAATTCAAACATGGGTTTGATTCACACTCCATGTTCTGAGAAATATTTACCATCCGAAAAGAGGAAAAAACGGAGGAACTTATTGTCAACCTCTTTCAGATATGAATCTATTTGATTCAGAAGGGAAGAATAAAGGGGCTCGCTTTGACTGTTAAGAGTAGGTAACCTGTTCCCTGTCTTTGTTTCTATTGACTGTTTGTCCCTCTGTTAGAGGTGTTCCAGAAATATCTGCGATGGAGTAAATAGTTCTACGAATGAATAGATCGTATTGACTTGGAAGAACCGCTAAGCCTACATTATATGCAATAGTACCTAGAATTACTACTAGAAAAATATATAAAAGACTAGAATGTTCAATTGTCTCAAGACAAAAGTAATTTTATGAATTATGGAAGATATGAATTCTCCCAAAAAAAAAAAAAAAAAACACAACAAATTGTATCTCCAACATTCCCCCTTCGGTAGCCTGTGAAAATTTTAAAGATAATCATGAAAAGTGAAACTTCAATACCAAAGATATACAATATATTTTCAATTATCTTTCGATTTAAAATCGTTGGATAGATACTCTTTGATTTGAAACAAAAAATTAATTAAAGCGTTTTATAAATGTACTACGTTTTAATTGCATTGAACGCCTACAACCTTTACTTATTACCGTACTTATGTCATCAACTTTTCTCCATTGCATTGTTTATTTTTATATTTCTATTATTAACATATATAATCTCCAATGATGAATTTTTACCGTTGATTATATTATTCTGCAAGTGTACAGATTGTAAATTAACACTTATTTTCCTTAACTTTGGATATATAATGCTTCTTTTCAGGTGGTTACAAGTACTACCTATGTACTATAAGTGAAACACGCTACTAGGATTACATGTTTAAATAGTTGAATCTATATTCATGAAATTAATACTTGTTATAATTTTGAATAAAAGTATGAATAATTTTCATCTATATAATTTTGAATAAAAGTATGAATAATTTTCATCTATACCTTCAAATTTTAACTACGTAAAGTCACTATTGCACTCCCACGTCACATGAAATGTTGAATTGGATTGTACACGAGCAATCTAATGATTCCAGGGTAGGCAAAGAATGTTTCAATCCATATGTTTATCTTGATTCCTAGATGGGATTGATGAGTGTAACATATTTCATGCAATTTTTAGAATTTTTCGTTATTTTTAGAAAATGAATATATATATATATATATATATATATATATATATTAGGGTGTCAAGAGACTCTCTATTTTTAAATAGTATATTCTACCATTTAAAGAGTATCCATAAATTTAGAAAGTAAAATTTTTTAAATATTCCAACGGACTTTTTATATTAACACTTAATTTTATTATTTTCAAAAAATATTTACTTTTTTCCTATATTTTATTTTTACTACCTTTCCTTTAAATTATTATATTATTTTCCTTCATTGAAAATTAAAATACTTTGAATACATTTAATTATAGAGAATAGATTTTCCTCTCCAAATTTACAAAGTCAAACTCACTCTCTAAATTAAAATGTTAATTTAAAGAGTTCCTTAGATTACAATTTTTTAAGGGTTGACTATTTAAATTAGAGATAATCTTATGTTTAAAGAGAGTCTTTTGAAAATATTCTTATGTAAAATTTTAGTTGTTAAGAAAATGGTGTTGTGTTTGAAATTGTTGACATTGTCCCCTAAACTTCTTGATTCTAGAACTTCTTGAGAATATATTTAAATATTGACGACATTATTGTTATATGTAAGAATGATTAAAATTCATCTTAATTTCAGTGGTGTATCGTATTGCATTATATAGAGCTTTACAAGATAGTATAAATGGAATACAAATCAATAATTTACAATAAAATGGAAACCGTGTAAATGAAATGGAAACCGTGTGAATTAGCCTCCTTCGATTACGTGATTAGCATTGGCATGCTATGGGAAGATTGTGATTGAGGAATAATATTCTCAATCACAGTATTATTTCCAACACCCCCCCCCCCGCAAGCTCAACGTCGGATTTGATCAGACATGGAGTTTGGAACGAAAGAGCTCAAATAGAGGTCGAGGAACACTCTTGGTAAAGATATCAGCAACTTGTAGATGAGATGGGACATATTGTGTACGAAGTTTTCCCGCGACAACAAGCTCACGAAGAAAGTGGTAGTCCAATTCAACATGCTTGGCCCGCTTGTGTGAAATCGGATTGGAGCTTAAAAAAATGGCACTTTTGTTGTCACATAAGAGAGTGGGCTGCTGAGGCATGAATACCTTGAGGTCATGCAGGAGATGTGTGAGCCAGATGAGTTCAGCGGCAGTGGAGGCAAGGGCACGATACTCAGATTCACAGCTGGAACGAGAGACAGTCGACTGTTTCTTGGCACTCCAGGAAACTAAATTGTCGCCAAGATAGATAGAATAACTAGAGGTCGAACGACGAGTATCCGGGCAGCCGGCCCAATCAGCATCAGAATAGGCTACAAGAGCACCAGGAGAAGTGGAAGGGCGAAAATGTAGGCCATAGTGAATGGTGCCTCTAACATAGCGGAGGATGCGTTTAACAGCCAGAAAGTGATCATCAATGGGAGCGTGTAAGAATTGACTGACAGAGTTAACAACATGAGCAATGTCGAGCCTTGTGATAGTCAAGTACTGTAGTGCATCGACGAGGGATCTATAGAGAGTAGGGTCTGAAAATAGAGAACCATCAGCAGAAAGATGTTGAGAAACAACCATGGGCATGTGAACAGGTTTACTATCAAGTAATTGAGCTCGAGTAAGAATGTCCTGTGCATATTTGAGCTGACTGATGAAGAGACCATCAGAAGTTGGAATGGCTTCAAGACCAAGAAAATAGCTGAGAGAGCCTAAGTTTTTAGTGGCAAACTCAGAGTTAAGTGTACGAGTGAAGCGGGCAAGAAGTGAAGAATTGTTGCCTATAATAATGATATCATCAACATAAAGAAGTAAATAGATAATATCGGACTTCTGATGAAAGACAAATAGAGATGTGTCCGCACGGCTGCAAGAAAACCCAAGGCGAACAATAAAGGAGCTGAAGCGCTGAAACCAAGCACGAGGGGCTTGTTTGAGACCATAAAGTGCTTTCCTCAACTGTCAAACATGGTCTGGAAAGCGAGGATCAATATATCCTAGAGGTTGTTCCATATAAACTTGATCAGTAAGAGTACCATTGAGGAATGCATTTTTGACATCAAGTTGATGAAGGGGCCATTTTTGTGTAACAGCGAGAGAGAGTACAACCCGAATAGTAGTAGCCTTGATTACGGGACTAAAAGTATCAGTATAGTCAAGACCAGGGACTTGTGTATAACCTTTGGCAACAAGGCGGGCTTTAAGGCGCTCAACAGATCCATCAGGTAAGTATTTGGTTCGGAATACCCATTTGGAGCCCACAATGTTGGTGTTGGCAGGGCGAGGTACCAAAACCCAGGTGCGATTATTCTGTAATGCATGAATTTCTTCATCCATGGCAGCAAGCCAAGCAGGATTTTTAATAGCAGATTTGAAACCTTTGGGCTCAGTCGATGCAAAAAAAGCAGAAAGAAGACCAGAAGAGCCCAAGAAACTAAGATTGGTTGGACATCGAGTCTTGAAAATGCCAGCATTAGCTCTTGTAAGCATAGGATGAGTGGCCAACGGGACTACTGCAGTAGGTGTGGGATCTGCACCAGGTTCAAGAGGAGATGAACTTGGAATCGAGGTCTGTAAAGAGGCACCTACAAGAGAACGAGGATCCTGCAAAGACTCAATCACTGGATCAGTACACATAATACATGGATTAGAACTGGATTGAGTGAGTTGTGAAGAACTAGTGTCAGGGAGTGGGGGAGGTGGATCTGCATGGGTGAGGCTAGGTTCCAGAAAATTGGAAAAGTTAATGGAGGATATGGGTTGAGCTTGAGAGGTAGCAATGGAAGAAAAATGAGTTTCATCAAATTGAGCATGACGAGTAATATAGAGCCTAGAGATGGAAGGCTCGAGGCAACGAAACCCTTTGTGAGAGGGACTGTAACCTAAGAAAATACATGGGATGTTGCGAGGAGAAAATTTGTTAGGCATATAATCTCGTAAGCAAGGATACACAGGACAACCAAAAGGGTGAAAGTTTTCATAGTTCGGAGGGTTACCATACAAAATCTCAAAAGGTGATTTACCTCCAAGGAGTGGTGTAGGCAAGCGGTTGATGATGTAAGTTGCAGTGCTGAATGCGTCAACCCAAAAGCGAGGAGAAATGTGGGAGTGAAAAAGGAGTGCTAATCCCATCTCAGTTACATGGCGATGTTTTCTTTCAGCACGATCATTTTGGACGGGTGTGTATGGACATGAGAGCTGATTGTGAATGCCACTAGAGCGGAGATGATCTTGGAAGAAATTACTGGTAAATTCACCACCGCCGTCACTTTGGAAAATTTTAATTCGAGTGGAGTATTGATTTTCCACAAATTTTTGAAATTGAATAAAAACATTATAAAAGTCAGATTTCAATTTTAAAGGATAGAGCCACGTGAAACGAGAATAGTCATCGATAAAAATGACATAATAGACAAATCCTAAATTAGATTTGACTGGAGACAGACCCCAAATGTCGCAATGGATAAGATTAAGTGTTTTCAATGACCTATGTTCATTTCGAGAATAAGGCAAGCGATGACTTTTAGCAATTTGACATGTGCCACATAAAGTTGGAGAAGGCAACAAAGATGTAAGATAAAGCTGGCCTTTTTTATTCAATAGAGAAATAACAGAATGATTGACATGTCCAAGTCGTGCATGCCATAAATCATAGGACGCACAAAGCGATTTATTTTTAAGAACAGAAATAAAAGTAGAATGACTTCGCTCAAGCACATATAAGCCTCCATCATGCTTGTCGGTTGCCACCACCCTTCCTGTTTTGCGATTCTGTACGGTGAATATGTTATTAGTAAAGGTAATGGATAAAGGAAAATCTGATGTTAACTGATGGAAAGTAAATTCTTGGTAAGGCGAGGTACAGCTAGGACATCAAGAAGATGTAGATTTGGGGTAAGTGAAATTTTACCAGTATGGGTAATGGGTAGTGAGGC
>NC_036251.1:15617050-15622650 GCF_002742605.1 Olea europaea var. sylvestris
ATTTGTCTTATAAAACAACATTCTAACTTTCTTTGTGTTTATCATTTTTTAAAGTACTTATTAAAACTCAACATTCTGTATAATTAAATGCTTTAGATGTGATTTAAGTAGTTAGTATACTTTTGCTGATTTCTCTAAATTACTTGCTTCAGATGGCACAATTTATCAAACCTCGCACACTAACACTACATAACAAAATGGTGTTGCTCTACGAGAACATAAGCACGTTCAGAAACTACTCATTCTCTTCTCTTGTCTGCCAAATTTCCTAGCCAATTTTGGAGAGAAATAATTCTCATCATTATTTCCTTGAATAATAAGATTCCATCTTCTCACATTTTAGGTTTAACACCATTTGAAACATTGTTTGGACATCTTCTTGATTATTCCTCGTTGAGAGTTTTTTATTGTACTTAGTTTGTCCTTCATCCTGACTTCGAACATAGTAAGTTGACATCTTACTCTGTTCTCAGTGTTTTCCTAAGTTATGGGCAGGGCTAAAAGGGTCATCGCGGTGTTTGATCTCATTACTCAAAAGTTATGTGTTTGTTCTTGTGCTGCATTTCTTGTGCATATCCCATTATTCTCTATTTTTTAAAATATTCATGACGTACCTACGTCCGACCTCATTCATATTGATCTATTCTGTGAGGATATCGATAGATCACCTCCTTATTCTTCTATGGTTTACGAAGTACTACCTGAGATTATTGATCCTGCTCCTATTTTTCCTTCTCTTTGATATCCTGAGTGTATTTTTAAATCCACTCAGTTGCCTAATTTTACTTACTCTTATTATTTGACTGGCTATGGCTGATGAACTCTATACTTTGCATAAGACAAACACTTAAGACTTGGTCTCATTACCTCCAAGTAAACGTGCTATTGGTACTAGTTAGGTTATAAGGTAAAAACCAAATCCGATGGCTCAATCGAGCATTATAATGCTAGATTGGTTGCTAGGAGATTTACTCAACAGTTGGTCTTGATTATGAAGAGACCTTTGCCTCAGTTACCAAAACAACTACTGTTCGTATAGTTATTGTAGTTGCATCTGTTCATAATTGGGGTCTTTTCAATTGGATGTCAAAAATGTGTTTTTGAAGGAAAATCTTCATGAAAATATTTATATGGTTCAATTCTATTCGAGAGAGATTCTTAAACAAAATAGGAACATTAATCAACAAGAATAAATAAATGTTGTTAGGATTAATAAAGGGAGATTCGAAGTCTTAGTATATATGTTTAATATGTTTTACATTTCAGTTGCTCATTAGTTTAGTGTAGATAATTAGTATAAAATCATTCAAACACAAAGTGGCCATTTGATTGGAGGTTGTATCAATTGGAACAAGTTTATATAGATAGTACTCGAGAGAATGAAACTTCATTCACTAATCTATTACTTGGCCACACTACCGTGCACTTGTAATTCTCGTCGATCAAGAGTCGATTGTTTCAATCTTGTACGTTATGTGGAATTTATAGAAAATTTTATTTCTTCGTTCTTTCATACTTGAGAGGTCTTTGTGAAGTGCTGCTTTTCTATATCTCTTAGTGTATGCTGTGCATTTTAGACTAACTTTATAGTTACGACTCATTCCATTGATTGTGCATGGGCGTTTAGATGGAAAGTGACTCGGCATATTTGGTAGCTTTCTTATGGTATCGATTAAGTAAAGTCTCTTGACAGTGGCATTCAGAAAATTCAAGATACAAATGGTCTATGAATGAACGCAGGGGCCTAATCTAGCAAATGAATCGAGCATGTCTATTACCCTATTTTTCTCATGAGAAACAAAGGGACAAGTACCACATTTCAACTCAAAAATTAAATACTATATATTAGACAAAACATATGCATTTGTTGCAAATCAAAAATCAGACTCAAAGCTCCGGACAAGTCGATGGCAATCTGTTCCCACTTTAGCAATCTGCAGTCCAGGTTTACTTTTTTGATACTTATAGTAGGCCTAACTATATATTCTACTTCTTCTAATTTGTTTCCACTTTTATATATTCTCTCTTTAATATTATAAATAAATTGTTAGGATGGGTACTTAATAAAGATACTTTTGATCTCATTTTTTGTAGGGCTGACAGGCCAACAGATCCTTGATCATCTCAAGTCCGTGTAAGCCTTTGTCTTGTCCATCTGGACAAATTGTAAGTCACACATGACCTTCTCTGAAGTGGAGAAAGGTGACCGCGTGCTCTAGATAGTCAAATAAGCTAATACGCATAAGTGAATGGGTATGGACGTGGTAAGACGTGAGCTACTACGTGTTGAGGGTTCGGATCTGGAGGTATGAAGTGCATATTTTAAGAACAAATTTATAGTTTCAAGAGTCTAAAGTTGCATTAGTTTTGAATGACACAATGTGTTAGCTTTTATAGTGAAAGATGTGAGATACTAACCATTGGATGGAAAGACACGTGACCTCATCCTGATGTCCAATGGGTCAATTGACCAATCATAGACTGGATGGCATTTAGTGTCTGTGAAAAGTAGCCATCTTAGCACCTAGGTCTGATCTCTGAAACGTAGTTGATGATTTGACCTTTATGCGCTGTTGCAGGGTGTCGCATCAATGAATCGCAAGCGAATCTTGTACGGAAGATATCTTGGAAAGATGTCTTTTGCTAATGTGGAGGCTAGCTGTCTTGCACATCTATCTACAGCATGCGTGACATTTTCCCTATGCCATGGAGGTCAACCTCTATATTTCACCTTGGCGGAAGTGATGCATCACCTTGGCTACCTTACCTCAACCAAGTAGGAGGATGATGTGGAGTTGTGGGCCTTGATGGTTTGCTTAGTTGGCTTTCCCATTAGTGAGGCATAGCACGTGCTAAAGACATCCCAACCTAGTCGAGACATCCTAATTCTTATCTCCAACAACCTTGCACTAAAAAAAGTTGGTGTCCATTGACACTTTTTGTTGAGAATTGCATGAAGCACGCGCCTTGTATCTACCACTACAACGGAAGGGAAATATCTACTAAAAATTATGTATGCCAACGGTTTTGCTTACATTTGCCACATATTTTTGCATGATACTTCTTGAAAAGTATAAGGTTAAAGAAAAAAATGGAAATTTAAGTGCTCAAAGATCTTGAAATTGCTTTAATCTTTTCTTAAATTTTAACTATATCTTCTTTAAATAAGCAAAAATGACTTTGACACAATTCAACAAGAAGTTAATATCTGTTGATATATACTGTTAGAATATTTTCTATTATATATTGAACGTTTTCCCCCTTTTCGCTGTCTATTATTCGAGTATTAACAACTTCATGCAACTCAATCTAAACGTTCCAACAATATCATCGAGAAAACAATTATCGTTAAGACCTAAATATTAAAACACTGTATTTTATTAAGGAAATAAAAAGCATCCATAGGCACACAGTTTAAATTTGGTATGCAGTAAAGGAATCTTAAAGGCATCAAAGGATGGAGAACTTTGTATTAGTAGAATAATAGTCTAATTAGTGGAGCCAAAAAGAAAATCAAATTGATCGATAAAGAAAGGCAAAGAGAGGATAATGCATAGAAAATATTCAAATATTAATTCTTTTAATTTGGGAAGTGATAATGCTTGAAAAAGAAGCAAATCTGGTTCTATTCCTGGTTTCCACTTTTTAATTATTTTGAACCGATTGTCCACGAATCTATTCTTTACTTGCCTTTGACGGTTGGATTGTTAACTTGATTCCTTTATTCTACTGGCTAGCTCTTTACTCAGTTATTGGTGAACCATAACAAGAAAAATATATTTTTCCACTGCCGATCATTTCCTTTTACATTCAAAGGCTTTAGGAGTTCCACTTAAAAGCTGGAATAACTCAAGCCTTTATATTTTGATTTTGATTTTTTTAATGTTTAACCGATGTGGGATCATACCTTTAATATGTACCTCAAAATTGGGGCTCACGTGAGGACGTTAATCTTCAAATTCAATAGTTTACTTATAAGCTTTAAAGTTTAAATGGATCAAAGAGCTCATTTGAGCTGGCGGCTGACCCATTGCACACACTGAGCCCTTAATTTTTGACATTACAAAGTATTCCACATAATTTTTTAGTCCATAATATTAAGTTTTTAACCCATACTTTTTACATAATTGCATCTTGCCCCCTCTAAATCATATTTCTGGGTCCGCTCCTGATTTGAGCATTATGTACTCTGCTGACATATATTCGACTTGGGTTTTCATATTACAATATCGTCATTATTAAGAAGAGTAACTCATATGTTTACTTATTCATTATTGTTTTTATATTTGACCCACGTAGGATTATACACTAAAATTAAGAATTGAGATTTCTACTACAAGAAGGTCAAAAATTGGGCATGATGAAATTTTTTACATGAATCTTTCACGCTATAAAACATATTTGGTATGTTGATTGGAGTACACATGACTGAAAGCACAATGACCTAGTGTCTCCCGTATATATCTCTTTAATCTTTAATCTAGGCCAATTATTCGACATGTCAAATATGATGTAATAAGTTCTCTACTAAATAACCATATAATTCATTATGAAGTTAGATGGCATAAAAAATTATCTACAATGGCCAACGAGGTGATGACTACTTGATAAACACTTTATGTGGAGCACTCCATGCTAGGGCCACCTATCACTTCGAGACCATCTATGTCCACATTTGACTGTCGACCACTATGAGACCATCTACATTTATGCTAGGCCGCCTACTACTACGAGGCTCTCTATATCCACACTGGGCTATTGACCACTATGAGGCCCTCTATGTTCATGCTAGACTAGGCCGTCTATCACTGCAAGGCCGACACAACACTTGACCATAAAAACATCCTTGAATTGGATAGAAATGGTTAACGTAGACGCTAGTAATCCCTTGGAAGGTGGAGATCCCCTACTTAGAACATGGGGATATTGGGAAGTGTTACGTGGGACACATGGCATGATAACTGACAAGCAATTATATGTCTTTAAATGCCTATAAATACCACAGAGAGGAGACAGGTATGGGTGATTGAAATTTTTGCAATCTAAATACACTTTTTATCTTTTCTGAATCCCTTACTAATTTTTACCCCGTAAGTACAATGGGGAAGAAAGTCCCAACCTCATTTTGCAAGTAATACTTGTTTATTAGAGTAAAAGAAGCACCTTGCATTGTTAGGAGGGTACGGAGGTATGTTTCATGACTATTTCACACTAGATATATAGTAAATATTTCTTAGAAAGTTATAAGTACGGCCAAACAAATTTCTTTTAAAAGAAAGGCACCCCATTTAACAGAGTTTGTTCCAAAAAAAATTATTCTACAAGAACTCAAAGAAAGAATAGAGAAATTGTTTCATTTTCTTTTGAAGTATGTGGCAAGGAATTACAAAATGTAATTCAATAAATATAATTTTTCCAGAAGTGGTCGACAGGCTAAAAAGAACTTACCTGCACTGTTCAAGGCCAAAAATCTTTTAAAGGTTGTGCAGTCTTCGGAACCCAAAATATGTTTTAAAATAATATAATGTTTCCTTAATGTGTAAGTAGAATAACTTAGTCATTATCAAAGTGTGGATGATCGCTGATAAAGCTTCTGAATT
>NC_036251.1:15627985-15632123 GCF_002742605.1 Olea europaea var. sylvestris
TTGTTTAACCTCATAATAAGTTAGAAATATTGTAAGCACATAATTTTTGTTCTCTTTCTCCATATTATAATAAAATCTCCATCTTCTACAAATTATTTTCTTCTTGTGATCTTTACTTCATATAATTAACTCAATCTCTTATCTTTTCATAACAATTTGGTATCAAAAATGTTTTACTTTCGATAAAGTGCTTTCATAACAAGTGTTACAGAGCTCAGGCCTTGTTCTTAGGAAAATCGAGATTTTTTCCACAATGACAACTATGAAATATTATATTCCGCTATTAGAACATAATACAAGATTTTTTTGTGGGAGGTAAAGATGCGAGCAATACTTGCTCGATTTTGAACAATGCATTGTTAGGATTTGACAAGATACCAACAACTTAGACTATAGAGAAAAAACAACGAAGGGATCGTAAGGCCCTATCTCAATTATGTCTTCATTTTTCCAATAATATTCTTCAAGACATTTGAAGGAGAAGTCAGCCACTGCTTTATGGTTAAAATTGGAGCAATTATGCATGACGAAGAGTCTTACTAGCAAATTACATCTAAAGGTTCGTTTATATGCCATGGTAGAGCGTGAAAGAGGAAATAAGCTGAAGTGTCTCCGCACAGATAATGGAGGCCACGAAAAGAGAAGATGAAAAAAGAGGAAAAATAATTCTATTTCTTACTTGAATAGAATTATCATCGTATGACAGAAGGTACATCTCTTGAGGATCACCTAACTGCTTTTAAAGAAATCGTCCTTGATTTGGAGACCTTGAAGGTCAAATAAGATAAAGAAGACTTGGGATTGATTTTGTTGTATTCATTGCCCGTCTCATACATGTCCTTTAGAGATAGGAAACTATATAGTCATGATACTCTCACCATTGAAAAAGTCTACAATGCACTATATTTAAAGGAGAAGATTAAGCATCTTGTAGCATCTGGAGATCACGGAGATAGTCTCGTTATTCATGGTGGTCATTCGAGGGAGAAATTAAAACCTAACTTCAAATTTTGTAATTATTGTAAGAAAAGGGGCACTTAGTAAACGATTATTATTAAGTTGCAGAATAAATCAAAGTCAACTGCAAGTCAACAATCAAAAACTTCAGGGGAAGAAGTATTGCAGAAATCCTAGCAGTGATGGAGAGCTTCTACTTATGTCAGACTACACTCCAAACCTAACAAGGCTTGAATTTTGGATATAGCTTGCACTTTTCATATGACTCCTAATAGTGACTTATTTTTAACATATGAAGAAGTTTCAAAAGGTGTTGTGATGATCAATAATAATACATCTTGTCGAATAGTTAGTATTGGTCAAGTCAAAATAAAGATATTTGATGGATTGGTAAGAACACTTGATGCAGTGATAAACGTTCTAGATATGAAAAAAAATTTATTTCTTTGAGTACTCTTTATTCAAAAAGGTACAAGTACAGAAAGTGGAGTTGTAAAAGTTATCAAAGGAGCCCGTGTTGTTTTGATTGTACATAGAAAATCTCATTTATATATCTTGCACGATGATGCATAATATTTAAGTAATCAACATATTTTAAAAACTTGGGTGGATTTAGAGTTGGCTTCTGTACCATTGAAGTCTAATTTGAGGTCTTCTTTTAAGAATACATCTCAATTGAATTTTGAAGATATAGGTAAATCCATCTGCCACCATTGTCGACGATGCCATCGTATTCAATTGCTAAAAATAGGCCTAATTTTTGCCATAAGTTTCCATATAGGTACAATTCTATTGATTTTGTTGATGGTTTAAATGTGGTAAAAGGTGTTGATTCTAGCTAAGATCCTTCTTTTGATGCACTTAGTAGTGATTCTATTACAGGGCACGTTTCATGCTTATTTGGTAGTCATTAGATCACTTTTGCCCCTATTTGGGATGGCAGAGGTGGAGAATATTTCCAGTTTGAATTATTGATGAGAAGTTCATTTTTATTTTTTATTAAAGAGTTCAAGTTTATTCCTATTCAAAATCTATCCGACAAATCCTAGTTGAAGTCTATTTGAAAGCCTATTGAAAGTTGAAGTTTGTGTTGGACTTAAAGAAGTCAAGATCAGGAAACCTTTGGGCATTTTATTTATTCTATAACTCTACTTCTAGGATTTTGATTGTTCCCTATATATTTTTGTCTCTTTTTTTAACAATTTAGTTGGATTGTTTAATCTATAACTCTACTTCTAGGATTTCGATTGTTCCCTATATGTTTTTGTCTCTTTTTCTAACAATTTAGTTGGATTGTTTAACCTCATTATAAGTTAGAATTATTGTGAACACGTAACCTTTGTTTTCTTTCTTCATGTTATAATAAAATCACCATCTTCTGTAAATTATGTTTTTCTTGTGTTCTTGTAATCTTTACTTCAGATAATTGTCTTAATCTCTTATCGTTTTATAACAAATTGGTATTGGAACTGTTCCACTTTCAATAAAGTGGTTTTAAATATTGTTCGATTCATAACACAAGGTATAGTATGAAGACCAACAACTTTTCTTATTGTCACATCTAATTACCGGAGTCATAATATATTGAATTAAATTGACCTATAACAAGTTTTGTGGGTTGACTTGCCAAAAAAAATTATTTTGACTTGCCAAAAATGAATTTAATTCCATAAAAGCTGTAAAACACATAATCACAACTAAAAATGCACGTAGATGATTAACTACAGAGGTAGGCCCGCTATCATTATCGGACCCTCTTTGGACCCCAACCATTCAATTTTCGACAAGATGGATATGATACAATGATGGAAATAAGGAAATATCACTTCTCTCTACTTCATACTTTTAATTAATAAGTTAAGTACTTAATTCTAAAAAGTCTCAAAACCTCTTTGATCCACATTGAAAAACTTCTAGTCACTACTTTTTCCATAATCCTGTATCTAAAATTTTATATCATCTGTCATAATTCGGATTAGCTTGTTGCGAAAAGCGGAAGATGATATCATATTAATCTAATACCAAATTTTGGAGAAAAAAAAAATTAAGCTACGATATAAAGTAATTGATCGCAAGAACATAAGAAAAAAATAATTTGTAGAGAATCGAGATTTTATTTTGATATGTAGAAAGAATACAAAGATTATACGTTTACAAAGTTTCTAACTTCTACTAAATCATAATGAAGAGCCAATTATGTACAGAAAACAAAAAAGAGACTTCCAAACCGTTATAGTAGAGTTGTAGTTGAAGTAGAATACCAAAAATAGAGTCCAAAAAGAAAAAAAGAGACTAAAAAATGCGGTAGGCGGAACAGGTGGCAACGTGTTGCCACTCTTTATGCACTGCTGCAAAGACACTTCCAGTGCCACAACACTAAGGCTAGCTCCGGCTTTGCTATATTGTTTATAGCTTTTGGCACCTAGGTACAACAACCTGACGTCTAGGAGACTCATCTCCGGCACAAACTCCTTCTAATGATGTTTTTCTTCATTTCAAATTTTTCGTCAACTCCAACACAAATTCTTACTCTCAGTGGACTCACAAGTAAAACTTCAATTAGAATTTGCCAAGAAAGCTTGAATATGATTTCACAATTGCATCCCAAATAGGATTCTAATTAACGTGGACTTTAATTAGAACTCCTAATTATTTTCAACAAGGAATTTTGGTCCCACCCAAATTGTAACAGTCACCACCTTTACATGAATTCCACTGCAATGAATTAACCTAAAAGATTCTCCATCCGGAGACAAATTCTACTGCATGGAATAAACTTGAACTCTTCAGCAAAAAATAAAAATGAACTTCTCCATCAACAATTCGAACGAGAAATATTATCCACATCTACCACTCCAACTAGGGGCAAAAGTGATCGAATGACTATCAAATAAGCTTGAAGCGCGCCCTGTAAAAGAATCACAACTGAATGCATCAAAAGAAGGATCTTGACTAGAATCAACATCCTTAACCGTATACAAACCATCAACAAAATCAGCAGAATTGTACCTATGTGGAATCATATGGCCATAAATGGGTCTATTTCTAGCAATTAAATACGATGACATCATCGATAGAGGTGGCAAGACGGATTTACCCATATCTTCAAAAGTTAACTGATATATACTCTTAAAAGAAGACCTCAAATTAGATTCAAATGGTACGGAAGCCAACTCTAAAT